>NC_045960.1:90487402-90634902 GCF_010909765.2 Amblyraja radiata
TCCAACAGTGGCATTTGCACTTGGAAAGGAAAGCAACAAAATAAATGGATTGAGCAATGAGCAAGCTGAGAATAACCACTGCATACAAAGCATTTTCCACAAAGGTGCAATCAGTCATGGCAGAAAATATGCATAGGTCTTTGAAAATAAGTCTGTGGGATGAAGATTGGTGTGTGTTGCTTTCCTGGTGTGAATTATTGTCATGGGTCTTTAACATACACATCTGGGAGGTTTCTATTTGGTGTCCAGTGATTCCCCTCAGAAACCCCTGATTTGTCATACCTATTTTTCTAGACCCCATCTTGAAGAAAAAAACTTCCTGGCATTTCTATGAAAACGTGTAGCAACAAGCTTTGATTCAGGAGCAAGTACTTCTGACTCATCCCATGAATGTATAATGCTTTGTTCTGCTGAGTTTCAATTTGCATCAAGATGATCAGACAGGACTTGTGGGAAGGAAACAAAGTCTCCACCTTGCCTTGGCACAAACCCCAGGTGGCAATCAGACAGGGCATGTGGGGAAAGAGATCAGGCTCCATCCTGTACTGGGAATGATGCAGATCTGTCTTCCAATGGGACAAATAAATCAAGTCAAAAATCCAAGAATTATTTTCCTCCAAATTGCCACCAAATTATAGTAATGTTACAAGCAAGCAGTCGTGCTAAAAGGGATTTTGTTCCTTAAAGCCAAACAATAGGATAATGTATACATTTTTATCTTTACAGAGAAACTAAAACAACATTCCCGCTATTTATTATAATGGAAAAATAGAACCTGAATTCTACAGCGCAGATGCAAGTTTCAGCCCAACCTGTGAGCCAGTGTACTCTAACACCACCTTCTGAGGCAATTCATTATTTCAAACTTTTTTTTTGACAATTTGTTTTCTTTTCATTTTTGTAAACTTTTTTTCCACTGGAGGCAGATATGTTGAATGTTATTTCACTCCATTAGCTGGTGTTGTGGCATAGTGTGCTGTCCCTCAATGCTGATGTTAACTTACTGCAAATTTCATTGTACTGTATTCAAAGATGAATAAAGATAGATTCCAGTATTAAATCTACTTGTCAACATGTAATAAGCCATACCCAAGGCTTTTGTTCAAGATTTCTCTAACCTAAAATAGCATCTAACACCACAAACTAAATATACAGACGAAGCATTCCTTGGCTTATTACTTTATGGACATGGAATTTGGGGGAACCAATGCTGCAGTTGACCAAGGCTTTATTTTGTGCACTGATTAAAACGTGTTATTGTCTAACGTGTGTAGGTCTACTCCTTTTATGTTGAGGTGTTCAGTTATTGTGCCAGGCTCTGGAGGAAAGGGTGAATAGTATGAGCACGTTATCACTGAATCAAGATTGAACATTACACTAGAAATGAATCATTATATGGCCAGGTCGCCTTCACAAAACTAGATTTGTACCCAAACCTCCTGGTGTGTTCCCCTACATTCTGTGAAGAAAAACAATTTACAATACACTGGATGTTGAACACTGCCACCTTCCTTTAATTATCTGTTAAAATCAGTGACTGAAGCATGAGATATGTCTAGTGAGCATGAGGAATTGAAACTGCACATCAGCAACGCTGCCCTCGTGGTGCTGCACAATGTATAGTTTCTTCCCCTTCCTTAAGGTAACTTTAATTAAATAGACTAAATTCCACACACTGAATGATATATTTTGCACTGTTTATACAACAGACCCTTTGGGATTTTGGTTGTTCCAAAATGCCTCATGGCCAATTAATTTGGGTGTTAAGGTAATGAAGGAAACACAGCAGCCACTTAAGGCATAGTGAGGTCCAACAGAGAGCCCTGCAACAATGCCCAGTAATGTGTTCTAAGTGACATTAGGCCAATGTACTGGGTATAACTCCTATATTGAAATTAATTGGAGAGCTTCCAAAGCAATGCCTGAAAGAAGACTGCCTCACAGCTCTGGTCACACAGGCCTTGACGATGGGTGCTGTCTGTACCTGTGTGGGTTTTCTCCGGGTGCTCTGGTTTCCTCCCACACTCCATGTTTGTAGGTTCATTGAATTTGTCCAGACTGTGTGTAGGATAGTGCTAGTGCATAAGGGCATCACTTCGATGGGCCAAAGGGCCTGTTTCCACGCTATATCTCTAAAACTGCCCTTCCACGGAAGCCGGTAAACAGTCCACCGCACGGAATGTGTTAAGAGCATGCGGCGGGCCGGATGTGCAACCCCTTCAGATATTGGTAGATAGGCAGCAACCTCGTTACCATTGGCAAAATCTCACTGTGATGTCATTGTGGCAGTTGGCAGCCAGCTTGAGAGCCCATTGTGATTGGTGCACTGTGAGAGGCATTGTGACATCATCACTGTGAGAAGGCTGGAAGCTGTCTGTGAGAAGGCAGTTTTAGCTGGGTTTTTTTAATTTCAACGATTAATAACTTCAGAAATATAGGTGGAAATGTGACGGGAAGATGTTTATCGCCACCAGGGGAAAAATGTGAGTAGGGTGTGTGAAATTTTATAACTGAGTTGGTCCAGTTTTCCTGTGTTTGGCCCATATTTCTCTAAATCTTTCATTTCCATCCTCTGAAGACATTGCCCCTCATGTCTCTTTTAAATCTTTCCCCTTTCACAACATTCTGCCCACCAGTTCTGGACTACTCTTCCCTGGGAAAAAGTCTGACATTCACCTTATCTGAGCCCCTCGGAATTTTATAAATCTCTATAAGGTCACTCTTTGGCCTCCCACGCTCCAAGGAAAAGTCCAAGCTTCTCCCGACACCTCTGTCTCCAACCCTGGTAACATCCTGGTGAATCTTTCCTGCACCTTTCCCAGCCTCATGACAGCCTTTATGACCAGAACTGCACACAATACTCCAAATGTGCTTCCACTAACGTAAATGTCATTTACAGAGACATTTTAAATGAATGTTTCCTTTGTACAAATTTTAATCAAAGAACGGTGAAATTCAGATATTGGCCCATGTAACAGTTGAACTTCAACTACATCCCAAGAATTACAGAAGTTTTGATTAAATAGTATTTTCCTTTCGATGGTTACATTGTAGAAAGCATAAAGTATAAAAAGCATATTCTGGTAAAACCAAAGTTGATCTATGTATTGTTTCAGTTTTGTTTCATTTCCAATCATACACCCAAAGCATAAATAGAAAGCAAGATTTTTTTTATAAAGGGAAGGGAAACATGTAGTTCAATAGCAGCAGGGCCTGTAAATACGTCTTGCCTGTGGCAACTTGCCCGGTAAATAGGAAATGGAAAGTTGTGATGTTTCAATGGTAGAATAGAGCTTGGATAGCAATAAATAGTGCAAGGATTGTATATACACCACTGTACACATCCTGCTCTTGCTTGAAATAAAATATACTGTTACCATATTTATAATGTGTACCTTTCATATCAGAATTACATTCTTGATTCCACGTCAAATGTAGGCAGTGGAATTTAAAATGGGACAAGCTAACAACATTGATAGATTTAGCCACTCAACCAAGTTCACACTCTTCTAATGATGCTATACCATTGTCTTTGGTCACTGCTACCAATGCCACACATCCATCCACCTGGTAGTTCTGAGGCTGGAGTCATACTTCGTCAGTGAGGCGATCCATGGCTCACCTGGTGCTGAAACTCCCATCCATACCTTTGCCACTCTGCACCCAACAATTCTGATGCTGTTAGCTGGCCTGCTCCATGCCATCCTCTAAACATATTGTCTAAAATTAGAAACAAACTACAGATGCTAGAAATTTGAAAGGATCAGTTCATTCCAAAGAGGAAGAAAGATTCAAGGAGAGTAAGGGGCGACCGTGGCTGACAAGGGAAGTCAGGGACAGTATAAAAATAAAATAAAAGTATAACATTGCAAAGATAAGCGAGAAGCCAGAGGTTGTGTAACTGTTAAAGAGCAACAGAAGAAAACTAAAAAGGCAATATGAGGAGAAAAAGTGAGGTACAAAGGTAAACTATCCAAGAATAGTTAGTATAGGAGGATAGTAAAAGCTTCTTTAGATATGTGAAGAGGAAAAAACTAGTTAAGGCCAAAATTGGACCCTTGAAGACTGAATTTATTATGGGTAACAAGGAAATGGCAGACGAGTTCATCAGGTGCTTTGGATCCTTCTACACTAGGAGGACACAAATAATCTCCCAGATGTACTAGTGGCCAGAGGATCGAGGGTGATGGAGGAACTGAAGGAAATTCACATTAGGCAGGAAATGGTGTTGGATAGACTGATGGGACTGAAGGCTGATAAATCCCCAGGGCCTGATGGTCTGCATCCCAGGGTACTTAGGGAGGTAGCTCTGGAAATCATGGACTCATTGGTGATCATTTTCCAATGTTCTATAGATTCAGGATCAGTTCCTGCGGATTGGAGGGTAGCTAATGTTATCCCACTTTTTAAGAAAGGCGGGAGAGAGAAAACAGGGAATTATAGACCAGTTATAAAACAGGAAGGCACTTAATTTACATTTGAACTTTTCCCCCTCTCACTTTAAAGCTATACCTTCTAGCATTTGGCATTTTTACCTGGGGGGAAAAAGACTGTCTACGCCTCACATAAATTTGTAAACTATCTAGTCTTCTATCAGCCTGTGAAGCTCTAAGTTTGTGCAACCTCTGCTTGTAGCTCATACCCTCTCAGTCAGGCAATATCCTGGTAAACCCCTGCTGGACTCTCCCCAAAGGCTCCAAATCCTTCCTGTCATGCAGCGACCAGAACTCAGCCACTCAATATTGTTGCTGTACATTTCTCCTTGTCAACTATCTACTCATTTCTCTTTTTGACGTGTTAATGTACTTTTTCCCACCATCTTTTCAGGCAGTGTATTTCAGCTTGCATCATATGTAAACACAAAACTTTCCTGTTGTACCTCAGGACCCTTTTCCAATTATCTCAAATCAGGGTCCTGCGGAGGCACTTCTTCTCCATTCAGGGGAACAATCACTCTTTAAGGACTCCATAAAACCAAGTCAGTCTCCCATCTTATCATTCTGCTAAATCTCCTCTGCAGCCTCAATCAGATATTGACCTGCATTCTAAAATACAACATGACATTTCAACCAAGACTTAACCAGGATTTTAAAAAAAGATTCACATTGCTTTGTGTCCTAATAAAACCCAAAGAGAATGGATACCGATTATTAAATATCCTTCTCGACTTGGTCTGCCAAGACAAAAGCAGAATCACTGTCACTATTTTGAAGTCAGATTTACCCCAAAGATGGGGAAGTTTTTGGTCTTCTCATTCTCAATGAAGTGACACAGTCGAATACTATTTTTTGTATCAAATATTCGTCCGTCAAAGAGATTGTAGGTGGGGATGAAGAAATGAGGAAGATCGGCTCTCTTCAGATGATCAGTGAAGTTGTCCAAGAGCTGGAGAAAGCATCCAGCAAGGTCTTCAGGACGCCACATTTCATCTTTAGGTCTCTGGACACATGCGTGGAACAAAGTTGTTTTTGCATGGTAGGAGCAGACATCTGCCATTATGCGAGGATGCTTTTCCTTCAATTTCTCAATGAGGCGCTTCAAAAGCTTCAGACAGGATTTCCTATGAAAACAAAAGCAACTAGAGTACAAAGTGATGGTTTTTTATCCATCTCCCCTGAATCACAAGCACAATAATACTCAAGTACAGGGCCGGTCCCACCAGCATGCGCCTGCATGCGGCGAGCGCGACCAAACCAGAAGCGGGCGCCGTGTGGAGGTCGAGTGAGTGACGTGAAGTTCGAGCGAAGTCCGCGGGAAGTTTGCGCGTCACGTACGGCATCGAGACGCTGCGTATGCCCGTCGAGACGGTGCGCACAGCATTGAGGCGGCTGCGGGCCAGCAGGCCGTTGCCGCGCGGAATTTTTTAACGGTCAGTTTTTCGGAGCCCCGCGCGATGTCGGGACCAGCTCCACACAACTCCATACGGCTCCGGCGATCGAAGTGGGACCGGCCCCGCGAGGCCGTACGGCTCAAGTGACCACGTTCGGTCGCACTTGCCGCATGGAGTCGCATGCTCGTGGGACAGGCCCTTAACAGCGTCAGAGATCCGGGTTCGATCCTGACTATGGGTGTTGTCTGCACACAGATTTTTTTACATTCTCCCTGTGACCGTGTGGGTTTTCATCGGTTCCCTCCCACACTCCAAAGACATGTAGGTTTGTAGGCTAATTGGCTTCGGTAAAATTGTAAATCGTCCCTAGTGTGTAGGATAGTGCAAGTGTAGGGGTTGATTGCAGGTCAGCACGGACTCGGTGGGGTCAAGGGCCTGTTTCCGTGCTGCAGCTCTAAAGACTAAAATCTAACTGTAAGGAAAGTGAAAGTCACACCCCAGAATGCCGACTGCAGCAGGAATGCTTGATGATAACCCGAGATGGCATTCCTAACCCCTTTACACTTCAAGATGACAAGGCAGAGCTCAGTTTGAGTTGTAATCAAAAATTGAGTGGGACACTTGTTGGTTCATCCGACTTGGTAGTTTTGGTGGCACAGAGACAAACTGTTCAGAGAGCCACTGTGTTTTACAGACGTCTACTACTTAAAATCCACAGTGTTTTGCAGCCATGCAACTGCACCCAGATTCCCTTATCCCAGCAGGCACTGTAATCCACATGGAGCAAAATCACCCCGATTCCCATATCTCGTCACAGTCAGTGTGTGGAGTTTGAGGTTCAATGACGGTCAGACTTTACCATCAAAGCTCCCCCCTCACTGATCCACCAGCTATGTGTGCGTGCAGAATGCAATGAAGCTGCACTATGGTTCAAGTCAAATGATACGATAATTTCAACGCAGAGAACAACCCGAAAGCATTTGGGTCACCACTTTGCAGATATTTCCATTCAGTTGCAAGGGCTTCACAGCTGCCTGTCACTTAAAGTCTCCCACTCATGCCAGCCCCACTGCCTTCAGTCTGCTACACAGTTCCATCAATGCCCAACTTAAGTTTGAAGAACACCACTTCATCTTCCTCTTCTGAAGACTTGCACCTTAATAGCTACGTAATAATTTCAGGTAACCACCTTTACATTGATGCTTATGTGATCAGTTGATGTGAACAACATTATTTATATGTTTTGCTTTTTCCCTTTCTGCGTGTAACTGCCAACTTTAAAATGATTGTTATCTTCATCCTTTCAATCTGCACTCTATCACTGACATTCCCTCAGTTCTTTCCACCACTGCACTCTCACTATTTGCATGCTGATAAGAGGCCCTCAACCAAAATGGCACCCTGTCCCTCTCCCCACAGATGGTGCCTCACTTGCTGAGAGCATACATTTCCTGTTTTTGTTTCAATTTCCAGCATCTCCATTCGTTTTGCTCCAATTAATTCAGAAAGCCTGTCCCTCAGGTCTTCATGTGGTCATAAAATCACCCTGATTCCCACATCTGGTCACAGTCAGTGTGTGTAGAGATTGAGGTTCAACGAGGGTCAGACTTGACCATCAAAGGCACAAGGCTAACATTTGGATGCACAACTCAAGTTTTAATGGGTCTCTTTTCTCAACCCCATCAACAGAGGGCACAGGAATAACATGTGCAAAGCAATATCTTGGTGTTTTTAGAGGTACAGTGTGGAAACAGGCCCTTTGGCTCACCGAGTCCACGCTGACCATTGATCACCCACACACTAATTCCATGTTATCTCACTTTCGCATCCTACACACTGGGGACAATTGGCAGGGACCTATTAACCGACAAACGTGGACAGCTTTGGAATGTGGGAGGAAACCAGAGCACCCAGAGAAAACCCAAGTGGTCACAGGGAAAACGTACAAACGCCGTCAGACAACCCCTGAGGTAAGGACTGAACCCGGGTCTACGGCAATGTGAGGCAGCAGCTCTACCGGGGCACCATTGTGGAGGGGGGGGGGGGGGGGGGGGGGGGGGGAGGAGTTAAGGAAATGGGAACCAGCATATTTTAGCACAGTGTAGGCAAAATGCTGGAGTAACTTAGTGGGTCAGGCAGCAGCTTTGGAGAATTGCATGGTGTATTACAAGCAGTGAAACAAACCTGCAGCATTTAGATGAGCCGCTCTCACAGCAAGTCTTCATGTTGCCATGGTTCATGATCATCGTCTTCTCAATGTGCGAGAATGAGATCCGCCACATTTCTGCAAAAGTGAAGTTGAAATCTCAAGAAATGTTACTTGACTGTGGTGTTTAGCGACTGTCCATGTGCCACTCTCTCACTTCACTACAGTGTAAGACCTTGTGTAACCGACCACAGGTTTAACAGGTCCACATATCTTCCCGTTCTTGCAAGAGCCATTTATAAAAGCAATGGCTCCAGTGTTTTGGGGGAACATTTGTGTGGTGACCTTCCTTGGGCATTCGGCTTCACATTGCCATGGTGTTTACAAACATGTTGCAGAAACTATGTCTGCATGTGTGCCTGGCTTTCGCCCAACATCACAGGAGGAGGTAGAAGAAATCCCAGCACGTCATAACCCAATACTTAACTAATTCTTGTGGAATGCATTGTCATATTCTGTGGACAAGGAGTTTGGCCATTGTATATAACCAGAATCTATTTATAGGGTGCCTTTAATGCAGCAAAATGATCTAAGGTATTTCAGAGCATGGATATCAAACAAAATTTGACATGGAACCATCAATAGCAAATAGCCAAAAGCTTGGCAAAAGTTAAATTGCAAGGAGCATCTTAAAAGAGGAAAATACGGCAGAATAATTAAATCTGGGGACGATCAGATGTGGAGGAGCACATTCGTATTGGCGGGATGGAAGATATTATAGTTAAGGAAGCATGAAGCCATGGAATGATTTGAAAACAAGGCAGAGAATTTTAACATGAAGGGGCTGTTTGACTGGGAGTCAATTTCATCCAACTATTGCAAGATCCATGGGTAAATGTGATTCCGTTTTATATGACCTCTAGATTATACAGATTGGGTGTCCATGCCTGATGAGAACAAAGATGAGGATAAGGGTTTCAGCACAGAGTAGCTGAGACGAGCAGAGACAAGTAATTAATGGAGTAAAAAAAATAGCGGTGCATGGACAAATGTTTCGAAGCAGGTGGCATGTCATCCAGGCTGCAAATAATCCACTTCAATATCAAGGAGAAGGGATGGAGCTGGGTTCACAACAGCAGGGTAGTAACGAATTAAAGGGAATAACGTGTGGTTCTTTGATCAACAGCACATACTCAGAAGGGCAGAACGGCCCATTTCCATCATTCTGTGAGTTACAGACACTGGAAACTCCCATTCCAAAACACTGGAATAGGTAGCATTATTATTGTCAGCAAGATGCCAGAATTAGACATCAATGAGGAAACAACCTATCATTTAGGAAAACTGAGTAAAATTAAACTTGGTCAACAGAGTTTCATGTAAGCTAACTCACAGTTGACAATCTTGCTCAAATTCTTTGAGGATGTGGGGTATTAAGGGTGGTCAGCAGAGCCATCGTGGATTCTATTTGTTTGTTCTTTTAAGAAATGTGACGAAGACTCTCTTCCTTTGATGAGCAACATTAGACTGGTACCTCATGAAGTTATTGGAGACAGGTCCTTGTGGAAGCTAACAATTTAGGCATATGTGATGAGATAAAGATGGAGACAGAAGTAGGGATGGTACATGGTGCAGTTTACATATTCTGTTGTGCTGCTGCAAGTAAGAATGTCATTGTTCTATCTGGGACATACAACGATAAAACACTGTGGACTCTTGAATGATACATAACACCACATGCCTGGGCCTCACTGGCTCATCAGGAGCTGATGGGCTGACTGCTGCAGGGCACATTGAGGATGTAGACCAAACAGCATCAACGATTGAGGCTGCAGTCGTACCAGCTTAATTGAGGGATCTGTGATTTGACCGTAGTTTAAATTATTTATAATGATGGAAGGGCTGGAAGTAAAATGCATAATCTCAATAAAGCTACTGATTAGCTACTGATTATCTGAGTTGTAAGTTGCAAAATCAGACTTAGGGACAGGAATGGATCAAACTCAGTTCTTACACTCTAGCAGACCTCTGACGATAATTCATTGATATGAAACATTTCCTCTGTTAATATCTTACCCCAGTCCCATGTCCTATAGAACATGTCCAGCATTTTATGGTTTTACTTCATATTTCCAGCATCCAGCTTGTGTTGTTTTTGTACTGCGGATGCTTGAACTATGACTGGACAGGGCATTGACATTGGTAATCCAAGGAAGAGGAGGGTGCGGTTAGCCATCTTGGATAATATGGAGACGATGGAAAAACAAGATGGGATAGACACCGTTGTCACAAATCAGATTTATGTCATTTGTTACATCAATTGGCTGCTTGGTAATGCATGTTTGCAAGATTTTCTCCAGTGAATGTGGCATATATGCCTTCATATTCTGCTCATGCATTTGTTCTTTAAATGGAAGTGATAACGCACCTTTCTTTGACAGAGCTTGGGCTCCTTCTGTGGTCTCAAGCGGCTGCTGTTTTGGCACCAGGTAAAAAGACTTCCGTCTGAAATCAGTCCTGACCTTTTTTCCCAACCACTCTTCAATCTTCAGCCCTGTGTCGGTGCTGGGGGGCCATCTCTGTTTCACCTCCAGAGCCAACACCATGTCCAGCGAGATGAGTACACCGTCTCCCCCTATCTCCAGCGTCACAGCTGGGCTTCCTGGTTTCTTCCTTACCACTTTCACTTTGGAATCTGTGAAAAATGACACACAATGGTGTAAACGTCTCTATCTGTTGATAACTGCAGCCATGACATGAGCGGAGAACAAAGGATCCAGGTGTGAAGCGCACTTACTCAGCACCAGGACTCCTTCACTCTGATCACCGGGAGGCAGCAAAGCCATGAAGGGACCATTAATGGCACTGGTCAGCATCCTGTTCCTTTTGGAAGACTTTGGGCATTCGGCAGCGCAGTGGCTCGGCTGGTGGAGCCATTGCCTCACTGCACCAGAGACTCGTGTTCAATCCTGACCTCCAGTACTGTCAGTGTGGAGTTTGCTTGTTCTCCACGTGACCACATGAGTTTCTCCTGCGCTCATTCCCACACAACACAGACATGCAAGTTGGCAGGCTAATTGGCGACTGTAGATTGTCCCTTGTGTATCGGTGAGTAGTAGAATCTGGGAGGAAGGGGTGGAGTTGATGAAAATATGAGGAGAATAAAATAGGATTAAAATAGCAAGGCAATTGGTGGTTAGTGCAGATGGTGGTCTGAAGGGCATATCTCACTACTGTAAAGCTTTATCACTATAATGGACTGGGGCTGGTGTGTGCTTTCCACAATCTACTTGATCACAGTTAATTTGATTCTCAACCAGATTTACCATCTTTTCCTCCACAATGTTAGACCCAACAAGATGGTCGGTCTCAGATCTGAAAGCTCCAGCTTTTTCACTATGCTTTGCTCGACCATTGCATGGCAGAGAAAAATATTAAAAGCAGCAGGCCAGCTCTGTATTAAGTACTTGCATGATGGGGAGGTCCAGAGCAGAACCATTGGCATGCATCACATTTACAGATCCCGGCCTGGCTGTGGGCCTGGCTGTGGACCCAGGGTCATTCCAAGGTTCAGAAAGGGGAAGATCAGCAAGGATTCCCACTCATGAATCCGAGCCTCTTCTCACCACTAACGCTCCCATCCCTCACGTACGGATAGGATTGGCGTGGTTGCCATCGGCTGGATTACATGCAACCTCTAACCTCCTGGATGAAGTACCAAATAGAACAGTTATCAAGTCAAGAGCGTTTAATTGTCACATGTCCCAAAACAGAAGAATGAAATTCTTACTTGCAGCAGCGTTACAAGACTGTAAACACAATTCAAGTAGATAACATAATAAATAAACAAAACTTCAATAAATTAAAAAAAACACAATCATGGTGTAAAATAAAACAAAGTCCCCGTCCATAGTACAACCAATGGTGCTTTATTGTCATGTGTGCACAACTCAACAAAATTCTCTTTGCAAAGATCAAACATGCACAAGTCATCGTATTTTGGTGTCTTATACATGAAGACCAAAATCTGGTGCACACACTTGATGTACTCGATCAGCTCCCATACCTGGTAAGCTCCACGTTATTGCAGGGCCTCCTCCGCCACCCTTGGCCGCTTCTGCCCACAAACCGGCTTCCCTTTCCTCGCCCAACCATGAGGAGGTGTCCTGGGGGTGCCTCCTGCATCCGACCGTGAAGTTGCTGGAGGCAATACCCCTCCTATTAGTCCACTCCTCGCAACGGTCATTGCGAATGGCTCCCTCCTCATCGGCTCTCCGGTCTTCTGTTGTCAGCAAATTTAACGATGGAGTTAGAACTGTGTCCGGCTACACAGTCATGAGTATAAAGTGAGTAGAGCAGGGAACTGAGCATACAGCCTTGAGGTGCCCCTGTGCTAATCATTATTGAGGAGGAAGTGCTGTTGCCAATTCGTACCGATTGAGTTTTGTTGATGAGGAAGTCGAGAATCTAATTCCAAAGGGATGCACAGAGATCCAATTCCTTGAGCTTGGTATTATTTGGAGGGATAATGTTATTGAACTCCAAACTGTAGTCAATGAACAACAACCTGACATCTGAAGAAGGGTTTCGGCCCGAAACGTTGCCTATTTCCTTCGCTCCATAGATGCTGCTGCACCCGCTGAGTTTCTCCAGCATTTTTGTGTACCTTCGATTTTCCAGCATCTGCAGTTCCTTCTTAAACAGCCTGACATGTGTGTTTTTATTGTCCAGGTGGTCCAGTGGGGAGTCAGTGCGATTGCATCTCCATTGATTTATTGTGGCAGTAGACAAATTGAAGTGGGTTTAGATTCTTACTAAGATAGGAGTTGATATGTGCCATAACCAACCTCTCAAGCACTTCATCACTATGGCCATTACTGACAGTCTGTAGCCGTTAAGACATTCACCTTACTCTTCTTGGGCACTGGGATTATTGATGCCCTTTTAAAGCAGATGGGAACCTCAGACCTCAGTAATGAGCGGAGGTGCGAGATTGCAACCTTCACGTGGTCCACCCTGTTTTGATGAATGCAATCAACCTGGCGTGCAAAAACAGAACAAGTTGTCTTACAACTTTAGGCTGTGCACGCCAAACGCAAGAAGAAGAAGTAACGAGAGGTTACAAGATGTCCGCAAAAACTCCAGTCGGTTGGTCCGCGCAGGTTTGGGGAACGCAACCAGGTACAACATCAGGTCCAGGCGCTTTCCGAGGGTTGATCCTCCTGTAGAATCTTCTGATGTCGGCCTTGGTGACTGAGATTGTAATACCATCAGGGGTAGGGGGCCCCCAAGAAGGCACATCTTCCTTTCTTCTTTTCGAAGCATGCATAGAAGGCATTGAGCTTGCCTGGGAGTGATGCCTCGCTGTCACTCGAGCTGCCCCCTGGATTTGCCCGGCAGGAGGTGATGAGGTGCAACCCCTGCCACAGCTGCCGAATGTCCGTCTCATCCTCTAACTTAGAGCGAACTTCCCTTTTAGCCTTTTTGATTGCCTTATCGAGGTCGTATCTGGACTTCTGGTATGAATCTGTGTCGCCGGACGTCTGGTCCTCAGATAGATTGCGGACCTCATTGTTCATTTAAGGTCTCTGGTGGGGAACACTCGGATGGGTTTTCATGGGAACACACTTCTCCAACACATTTTCTTATCAAGTCGGTAACAACCTTGGTGTATAAATTCAGGTCCATTGCCCAGTCCTTGAAGATTGCCCAGTCTACTGACTCAAATCTGAATTCTCTGGGGTGGAACCCTCTCCAAGACAGACAGACGTGAAGCTCACCGTTTGACCTGTTTTTTACAAAATGTTAAATGGTCAGCTCGACATAGACTACAAGACCTACACCAAACCCAAACCAATTAGGAGCAGACATGGGCATTCGATCCAATTTGTGATCCCAGCTACAAAGACAGATGTGTACAGCAATTCGTTCTTCCCCCGCACAATTAAAGCATGGAATAATCTCCACCCAACTATAGTTACCCAACCAGATGCAACTAAATTTAAAGTAGCTCTTTCTTCCCAATAACCCTTTCTGGGTTAAGCCCTCCCTTCACCACCTGTTGTTTAAATTCCATTTGGAATATTTTGGAGGACCAAGAAACCAAGAAAATCCCAGAGTTGTTCCTTCCCCCGACCAGCTCTGTTCAGTCTTCACCACTGGAGCTGCGCTCTTCAGCTGCTGCTTATCTGCAGGATGAAGGAGCACAGCCAGATGGTTGGATTTTTCAAAGTGAGGACAAGGGATAGAGTGATAAGCATCTTTGATGGTGGAATAGCTGTGGTCAAAAGGTGTTTATTCTCTGGTGCTGCAGGACACGAGATGGTGGCAGTTTGGAAGGGATTTCTTCAAACTGGCCTTGCTGAAGTCCGCGGTTACATAAGAAAGGCCTCAGGGTACGCTGTCTAATGTTTGTCAACCACGGCGTGCAGTTCCTCTGGTGCTAAATGAATGGTTGCCTGGGGCAGGAGGTTAGACTGTGGTCATGATGATGTAGGTGAATTTCCTCGGGACTAAGAAGGGGGACGGCACTTCACCACCAGGAGTTCCAGGTGTGGAGAGCATGAGTTAGACAAGACCGCTACATCTGACCACCATGAAGAGTTCAGCACGAGGCAGACACCTCTGCCTCTCCCTTTCCCGATGCTTCGGTTTGGTCCATGCGATGAATGGAGAAACCTTCGGGCTGGCGAGCTGAGTCTGGGGGGCTGGATGTGGGCCATGTCTCTGTGAAACAGAGCACACAACATTCCCTCATCTCTCTTTGATAAAGCAGCCCCATCCTTAAGTCCTCAACTTTATTTTCTGATTTTGGATGATCAGCCATGATCATGTTGAATCCCAGTGCTGCCTTGAAGGGCTGAATAGTCTACGCCTGCACCTATTTTCTATGTTTCTGGGAACTGTGCATTGCCCAGTAGGATGGTCAGAAGTGGAAGTAGGTGGAAGGAGGGGAGGGGTAAGTCTCCTGCGCTTCAGCCTTACTTGTGGACACGTCGGCTATATTTCCAGACACATTGGAGGCTTTCCCGGTATGTCCTGGCACTGCACTGCACTAAGTGTGATCCTCCGCAAGGTTGGGGATTCCCTTGCATCCCACGGTAGTTCCATTGCCATTGGAAGATCGCAACAGCACTAATCCATTTAAATGGACCAGCAGCTTGTCAGATATGGCATTGATCTGTGCTGTTCCTTTTATCCAAATAAGTTCAGAGCTGTTATATTTGATCCTGTCCTGTAGTACTGTCAAAATGTCACCACAGTACAGCACCATGTTGTTTTGTCCAGAAACAAATTGATCCATTTACCATGTGGAAGCTGCCTTGCAATGTAGTACGGTGTAAATGATATATCTGCATACTGACCTGGCAATAATTTTACTGCATCTATTATGAGTTTCCTGAGGTGGCAAAGCATTTTTTCGGCTGACAGCAGTCCATCACAAACAAACCGATTGAGAGGGTTGGCATGTGGGCATCTCTTAAATTCAATATAGTAGAAAGCACCTTCGATGTTCACCTCTTGACACACGACTCTCTCCACAGGGACTGTGATCATTATATCAAATTCATTTGGTTCAAAAATCTGCAGAGACCAGAAATTAAATGTTAAAATGAAACATCACCTTTCACCCTGCAGGCTTTTGCCTTTAACAAATCATCTGAATTCAGTCTTCAAATCGAATTTTCCAAACACTTTGCCCCCTTACCTCTGAACTTGGATAGGACAGGTTTGGAGGGATATGGACCAAATGCTGGCAGGTGGGACTCGTTTAGCTGGGACATGTTGGCCGGTGTGCGCAAGTAGGGCCGAAGGGCCTTTTCCCACACCGTATCACCCTATGACTCTATAAGTTCCCTCTGCATGACTCAAGTCTGCTGTTCATCTACCTCTACCACCTGCTTTCCCCAGTGGCTTAGCTTGAGACAAAGGATGCAATGCTCATGGGGGGGGGGGAGAGAGAGGGGTGGTTACTGGGTTGGGTTCTCCTACCACCAGGGCTTTTCCTGCCCTTGGAATTTCACAGCACAATGAAACAGCATATGACAGACCAAGATACTGATCAATTGTTTTGCAATGCAGGACATCATTCATGGATATGGATACCCCTGGCAAAGCCGGGATTTATTGCACATGCCAAGTGGTTCCAAAACTGAGAAGGTTGTTAATAACCAACCACATTGCTGTGGAACTGGAGTCACATGTGGGCCAGGCCGGGCGAGGATCGCAGATCTCCTTCCTTCAAGGACATTAGTGAAGTGGATAGGTTTTAGATACATAGAAAATAGGTGCAGGAGTAGGCCATTCGGCCCTTCGAGCCTGCACCACCATTCAATATGATCATGGCTGATCATCCAACTCAGTATACTGTACCTGCCTTCTCTCCATACCACCTGATCCCTTTAGCCACAAGGGCCACATCTAACTCCCTCTTAAATATAGCCAATGAACTGGCCTCAACTACCCTCTGCGGCAGAGAGTTCCAGAGATTCACCACTCTCTGTGTGAAAATTTTTTTTCTCATCTGTGACCCCTTGTTCTGGACTTCCCCAACATCGGGAACAATCTTCCTGCATCTAGCCTGTCCAACCCCTTAAGAATTTTGTAAGTTTCTATAAGATCCCCCCTCAATCTCCTAAATTCTTGCGAGTATAAGCCGAGTCTATCCAGTCTTTCTTCATATGAAAGTCCTGACATCCCAGGAATCAGTCTGGTTTTGATGATTATTTGAGTGGTTTCCTGTTAATACTACTGAAACTAGCTATTTCTCTATTTGCAGATTTTTATTTAATTGCCTGAAATTCCCCAGCTGCCCCTTAAAGAATTCAAACTTGTTCCTTTGAACCAAGTTCCTAGGTAGAAATCCAATAGAAATTAGCTTGTTTCATAATTCAATGTGATCACAAAGGATTGCCCACATTCAATTTTGTGTTCCTGCTTCCTCTGCACATCCCTTGCATACTTCAGGTGAGTACTTTATCTAAATTCTACTTGTATATAGTTAATGAATTTTCCATCAACTGACTTTTCTGAATTCCACACCATCAGGTATATCCTTCCTGCATCTAGTCCAGCCCTGATTTGCTTCCAAAATGTATCACTCTGCATTTTGGATGAGAATATGCAAGGCATGATTAGTAAGTTTGCAGATGACATTTGAAATGGGTGGTGTTGCAGATAGGGAAGATGGTTATCAAAAATTACAGCAGGATCTTGATCAGTTGGGCAAGTAGGCTGAGGAATGGCTAATGATTTTAATGTCAGCAAGTGTGAGGTATTGCATTTTGGGAAATCAAACCAGGGCAGGATCTTCTTAGTAAATGGCAGGACCCTAGGGGTGGGGGCTGTAGAACAGAGGGATTGTGCATGCAGGTACATAGTTCCTTGAAAGTGGAGTCACAGGTTTGATAGGGTGTTCAAGAAGGCTTTCAGTATATTGCACTGCATCTGTCAAGGCACTGAGTATAGAAGTTGGGATGTTATGTTATAGTTGGTGAGGCTGTATTTAGAGTATAATGTTCATTTTCAGTCACCCTACAAAAGGAAGGATGTGGTTAAGCAGGAAAGAGTGCAGAGAAGATTTGCCTGGTTGTTGCCAGAATTTGAGGGCCTGTGCTAGAGAGATTGGGCAGGCTAGGAGTTTATACGTTGGAGCGCACGAGGATGAGGGGTGATCATATAGAGGTGTATAAGATCTTGAGAGGAATAGAAGGGGTAAATACACAGTCATTTATCCAGAGTAGGGCAATCAAAAACTAGAGGACATAGGTTTCGGGTGAGGTGGAAGATTTAATTCGGAACCCGAGGGGTATCTTTATCACATGTGGTGTGTTTCTGGAACGAGATGCCAGATGATATATACAGTGTGGAAACAGGCCGTTCAGTATTGAACTTGTCCACGCCGACCAACATGCCCCATCTACACTCGTCCCAACTGCGTGCCTTTGGCCTACATCCTTCTGAACGGTGTTCGGCAAAACGGTTGCCTAGTCTATGTCCTCAAAATTGTCCCCAAATGGCATTTCCTCCATCTGCCCGGTTTTATTTCCTGTTATTAAATTCAGTAGAGCTTCTAGTCAAATAATTCATGTAAGGTCTCAAAAATATTTCCTAGGTGCACTTTACAAGTTCCGCCCCAATAAGCGCCTGACTTTAAGATCGATGCAGTGAATATTGGCGAAGTTAAAATCCCTCACTAGTATAACCCCATTGGTGTTACACCTCTCACCATAAAGGCCCACATGCTACTTTGCTCAAACATACTGTCCCCATCAGCGATGGATGGCTAATGCTGACATCCCATCAGAACCTGCCATCATTTGGACTGACCTTAGGCGGAATGACAGATGCCCTGGGGCGGAATTGTTCTGGATTCTCCAAAAGTCAAAAGATACCAGAAGCCATGTAGACACTTCTTGTGAACTTTGTAGAAATGAGCTGTAGATGCTAGTTTAAACTAAAGAGACACACAAAATGCTGGAGTAACCCAGCGGGACAGGCAGCATCTCTGGAGAGAAGGAATGGGTGAGGTTTTGGGTCGAGAACCTTTCCTTCAGATTGTCTATCTATGAATAGTGTCTATCTATTCTTGTGAACTTGGTGGTGAATGTCTCAGCACAATAACCTGGCTCTTAACACCAGCAAAACCAAGGAACTGATTGTGGACTTTGGAAGGGGTAGGATCAGGACCTACAATCCGGTTTATATCAACAGGACGATGGTGGAAAGGGTCAAGAACTTCAAATTCCTGGGCGTGCATATTTCCGAAGATCTTTCCTGGTCCCAGCACACTGATGCAATTATAAAGAAAGCACATCAGCGCCTCTACTTCCTGAGAAGATTACAGAGAGTCGGTATGTCAAAGGGGACTCTCTCGAACTTCTACAGGTGCACAGAAGAGAGCATGCTGACTGGTTGCATCGTGGCTTGGTTCTGCAACTTGAGAGTCCAGGAGCGGAAAAGAATGCAGCGTTGTGACCACTGCCCAGTCCATCATCGGCTCTGACCTCCCCACCATCGAAGTGATCTATCGCAGTCGCTGCCTCAAAAAGGCTGCCAACATCATCAAGGACCCACACTATCCTGGCCATGCACTCATCTCTCCGCTGCCATCAGGTAGAAGGTACAGGACCCTGAAATCTGGTACATCCAGGTTCAGGAACAGCTTCTTCCCCACAGCCATCAGGCTATTAAACTCGCCATCAAACAAACTCCGAACTATGGCAACATAGAAACATAGAAACATAGAAAGTAGGTGCGAGAGTAGACCACCAGGTCCGTCGAGCCCGCACCGCCATTCGCTCATGGCTGAACACTAAACAGACACACTTACCCACAAACAGTAGACACAAGACACAGAACACAAGACACTACCCTCCCCTTTATACCGCTATCACCCCTCTCCACCCCAAGAACCTCGCGATCTCCTGGGGGAGGCAAAAAACCGGATAAAAACCCAGGTCCAATTCGGGAAAAAAATCCGGGAAATTCCTCTCCGACCCCAATCCAGGCGATCGACACTTGTCCAGGAGATCACTCAGGTCTTACTATACTAACCATACCTAGGTCCATATCCCTGCCCTCTCCCCGTAGCCCCTTATCCCCTTGGCAGCTAAAAAACCATCTATTTTAGTCTTAAATATATTTAAAGTTTCTGCTTCCACTGCTCCCTGGGGCAGTGAATTCCATAAATTAACCACCCTCTGGGTGAAGAAGTTCTTCCTCATCTCAGTTTTAAAAGAGCCCCCCCTTATTCTGCAACTATGTCCCCTAGTTCTAGTTTCCCCGATCATTGGGAACATCCTCGGTGCATCCACCCGATCAAGGCCCCTCACGATCTTATATGTTTCAATGAGATCGCCTCTCATTCTTCTAAACTCCAAAGAGTAGAGTTCCAGCCTACTTAACCTTTCCTCATATGTCAATCCCCTCATTGCAGGAATTAATCTTGTAAACCTTCGCTGCACTGCCTCCAGGGCTAGTACATCCTTTCTTAAGTATGGACCCCAGAACTGTACACAATATTCCAAATGTGGTCTCACTAATACTGTGTACAGCTGCAGCAAGACCTCCGTGTTTTTATACTCAATCCCCCTAGCAATAAAGGCCAAAACTCCATTGGCCTTCCTGATTGCTTGCTGCACCTGCATACTAACTTTTAGTGATTCATGTACTAATACCCCTAGATCCCTTTGCGTTGCATTACAACGCAGCTCCTCCTCATTTAGAAAATAACTTGCCCTATCATTTTTTTTCCCCAAAGTGAATGACTTCACATTTATTAGTATTAAATTTCATCTGCCAAGTTGTTGCCCACTCACCTAGCTTATCTATATCCTTTTGCAGACTCTTCCTATCCTCCTCATCCCCTACTTTTCCTCCCATTTTTGTATCGTCCGCAAATTTTGATATATTACACTTGGTTCCCTCCTCCAAATCATTTATATAAATTGTGAACAACTGGGGTCCCAGCACCGACCCTTGCGGAACCCCGCTAGTTACCGGTTGCCATCCCGAGTATGAACCATTTATCCCCACTCTCTGCTTCCTATTTGTTAGCCAATCCTCTACCCATGCTAATATATTACCCCCAATCCCATAATTTTTTATTTTTAGCAATAGTCTCTTATGTGGCACCTTGTCAAAAGCCTTTTGGAAGTCCAAGTATACCACATCCACCGGTTCCCCTTTATCCACCCGGGTTGTTACTTCCTCAAAGAATTCGAGCAGATTCGTTAAACAGGACTTCCCCTTCACAAAACCATGCTGGTTCTGTCCGATGAAGTCATGTTTATCCAAGTGCCCCGTTAGTGTTTCTTTAATAATTGTCTCTAACATTTTACCCACCACCGATGTTAGACTAACCGGTCTATAGTTACCCGCCTTCTGTTTACTTCCTTTTTTAAATATAGGTGTTACATTGGCCATTTTCCAATCCACTGGGACCGTTCCTGCCTCCAGGGAGTTTTGGAAAATTATCACCAATGCATCCACAATCCCCACCGCTATCTCCCTCAAGACCCTTGGATGTAATCCATCAGGCCCAGGGGATTTATCCTCCTTCAGTCTCATTAATTTCCCTAATACCACCTCCTTGGTGATCTTAATAGTATTTAGCTCCTCCATTCCTACCGCCCCCTGTTTATCCAGCGTTGGAATATTTTTTGTGTCTTCTATGGTGAAGACTGATACAAAATACTCGTTTAATGCCTTTGCCATTTCCATGTTCCCCACCAACAACTCTCCAGTCTCACCCTCCAAAGGACCAACGTTCACCTTAGCCACCCTTTTTCTTTTTATATAGCTATAAAAACTCTTACTATTAGTTTTTATGTTGTTCGCTAAATTCCTTTCATAGTCTATTTTCCCCGTCTTAATTAATCTCTTAGTTATTTTTTGCTGACCTTTAAATGCTTCCCAATCCTCTACCCTCCCACTATCTCTGGCTACCTTATATGCCCTTGCCTTCAGCCGAATACTATCCTTTATAGTTTTACTGAGCCATGGCTGACTGTTCTTACCCTTACCCCTTTTTTTCTTCATAGGAATAAATTTTTCTTGAAGGTTATACAGTATACCCTTAAACGTACACCACTGCTCATGTACCGTCTTATTCTTGAGTCTGCTATCCCAGTCAACTTTGATCAGCTCAGTCCTCATACCTTCATAATCCCTATTGCACTTTATCTGTTTATTTATGTGTATATATGTGATCTATGCTATATAGACACACTGCGCTGTTCTGTATTTATGCTTACAATATTCTGTTGTGCTGCAGCAAGCAAGAATTTCATTGTCACATCTGGGACACATGACAATAAACTCTCTTGACTTGACTTGTTAGAAGCATCCGCAAACCGAGCATTCTAACCTGCTAGGCCAGCATTGCAGCACCCGGCAGTCAGGTTGAACAATTACTGTAAACCTGCCCTGGCCTGAACGCCGGGAAATGAAAGTAAACGCAGCCAGCGGAAGTAGAAATAAAAAGCAATGCACCCATAAGGCGACTTTCGCTCGGTCCTCGGATGGGTAGTCAAACATACTTTACCTTAACGCGTTCGTAGTAACTGCCACTTGCCAACGTTTCAATTGAAGCAAAACAACGTATAGGATCCTCTCTGATGTGCCGCACCAAATGGCCCACTACATCGTTCACCCGCTTCGATGCTTTGGATCGCTCATCCGATCTAATGCGCAGATCTTCAATCACAGCCCGCAGCACTTTGTTCAAATCTCGCTCTCTGCCGACCTCACCGTCTCCAGCGGCAGCTGCTGCCTTGGTCTTCCTGCCACTCGCGTCTTTGTTGGCATTTTTTCCCTTGGCAGGAGGAACAACGCCTTTGGCATGATCCGTGTCCTTGCCAGCAGCAGCCACCCTGGCACCGGTGTCATTGCCGTCAGCAGTGTTGTTGGCATTCTTCCCCTTGACACCAGCAGCAACCATGGTGGCATCTATCCTCTTGTCGCCAGCAGCCCCCCTGGCATTAACTTCCTTCCCACGAGCAGCCTTGGTGGGAATGGCCTCATTGACAACAGTACACCTGCGGATGCCGGTGATCCCGTCACTCCTGTCCCTGTGCCCGGCTCCATCCTTCTCGCCGAGATGTGCGGGGCTGTGGTGGGCATCGTTGAGGTTGCTCCGCGCCTCCGGTCCTCCCCCACGCTGGCCCTTGGGTTTCCCGCCGGCGGTCCTGCCACAGCTGGCGGGCCAAACCGGGGTAGCTCTCGCTGGCAGGTCGCCGGCCCCGACCGCTGCTTTCTTCTTGCTCATCCCACGCTGTGAAAGTGCAGCAACGCTCCCCACCTTCCAGCCCACCCGACCGGCCGGTTCAAAGCAAGTGATATCCTGTAAGGCAGCAAAAGCGATTCCCTCCCCTTATGCCCGCCCCCAACCTGCATCCCCGCCTCCTGTACAAAACCCCGCCCCATCCTAATCCCAGCTCTGACACAACTCCCTCGCGTAGCCCCGATCACATCCACCTGCCTTCGTCCCAATCCAAATCCCTCCCGTTACCGGCCCCCATCTCCCAACCCAATCCCCGCCCGGCCCATGTCCCACTTTCCTGAGCTACTCACGAATTCTCCCGAGTTTTCCCCTCGATTCAAACTTGGAGAATTACGGTAATAGCCAGCCGTAGGTACTCGGGGCTATTTTTTTTTTACTCGTGGACATTTTTCAACATGCCGAAAAAACGTCCCGCCTTAAGGGCCTGTCCCACTATACAAGTTTACCCAAGAGCTCTTCCGAGTTTAAAAAAAAAAATCAAACTCGTGGTAATGGGGCTGTCCCACTTGTACGAGCCAATTCAAGAGTTCTCCCGAGTTTCCCCAGATTCGAACTTGAAGAATTACGGTAATAGCCACTCGTAGGTACTCGGGGCTTTCGTGGGCATTTTTCAACATGTTGAAAAATCTTCACGAGTCTTCAGGAGCTTACCGCGTTTCCCCAGTCTCTGCCGTTAGCGTTACGAGCCGCTAAGAGACATCCCGAGCTCCGACGTACCCGCCATGTATATTCTACGTGCTTACCACAAGTTTGATTTTTTTCAATCTCGAGAGAGCTCTTGAATTAGCTCGTACAGTGGGACAGCCCCTTAAGTACGTAGAATGTACGTAGCGGGTACATCGGAGCTCGGGACGTCTCTTAATTCAAACGGCAGGTACTCGGGAAACGTGGTGAGCTCGTGAAGTTTTTTTAAACGTGTTGAAAAATGTCCACGAGAGCCCCGAGTACCTACGAACAGCTATTACCTTAATTCTCCAAGTTGGAATCGGGGAAACTCGGGAGAACTCTTGAATTACCTCGTACAGTGGGACAGGCCCTTTACCTGATGCCCCGAGTACCTACGGCTGGCATTACAAGCCTCTACGAAATATCTACGGACTCCTACGGACATTCCACGATTTTTAATCAAGGGGAAAACTCGGGAGAATTCGTGAGTAACTCGGGAAAGTGGGACAGGGGTGTTTACGAGTTGTCTACGTTCACGTGTGTGTGATGTTGTTGCAAGCAGCATCTTGATTGAATCTATACCTCACCTTGGGTACTCGACTTGACCCCGCCTCTACTCATCTCGTATATAATAAAACAGAAAATGCTGGAAATACTCAACAGGTCGGGCAGCATCTGTGGGAAGGAAAATAGAGGTAATGCTTCAGGTCAAATACCCTTTGTCAGAACTAAGAAGGAGACAAAACAAGGCACAAAGTGCTGCCGTAACTCAGCGAGTCAAGCAGCATTGCTGGAAGAAATGAACAGGCCACTTTTCAGATCAGGACCCTTTTTCAAACTAAATGTAGTGGGGTGTGGGTGGAGAAAGCAGAGAAAAGTGCAGAACAAGGCCTAGCAATTAATAGGTGAATACAGGTGGAGGTCTTTGTCATTTGATGGTGGACAATAGGATTATAGGTGGAAGGGGGTGGGAAGAGGGGGGGGGGGACAGGAAAGTCATCTATCAATCAACCCCCTCATGAATTTCACTTGCCAGGCTTTGTACTAGCCCTCCCCTTTCCCGACTCTCCTTACAATCAGTCTGAAGTAGGATCCTATCCCAAAACGCTGCCTTCCAGATACTGCCTGACGCACGGAGTTCCTCCAGCACTTTGTGCTTTGTACCCGACTTATACTTGGCATCTCACTGCAGAAACTCTGGACTTAGTTATGAAACCAGCCACTTGTAACTGTTCAATTCATATGATCAAGAGCCCTGAAATAAGGAAAGATTGCCCTTGCTCTGCACTGGAGAATTAACATTACAGTCAACACAATGAAGGATAAAAAAAAATAGCAACTTGTATTAAGTCTCTTAATCCTGGCACTCCATCTGGTGGTGAATCTGATCCTGTCCCTGTTATCGCAGCATAAACAATTACAGGGAAGGAATAGGTGAATCATATAATCATTGCAGTGAAAAAGGATGACATTGGTCTAGTGAACCTCTTTGCAAGCTTAATCCAGGTAATCCAAATTTATTCCCTCATGCCACACGTTCCTAGCCATTCACCTTAAATCCATAGGCCCTAGACATGCCTACCTTTCTGTTGGTTACGTTGAACAGACCTTCTTCTAAAAACACACTGTTGTAGCGGGTGCGTGAACTAGGGAGTGGCCCACTCCCCACGAACCGCCACACTGTCACCATTCCCCATCTCTTTCTTTGCTACATAGACAAGCCCGTTCGGGGCTACCTCGTGCACTCATTGATTTCATCCACTTTACCACTAGTTCCAAACCTTCCTCAAATTCACTTGGACTATCTTTTGACTTCAGTGACACAGCGTGGACACAGATCGATCGGCCCACCAGTCCTCGCCGGCCAGCGATGACACCGTAAACTAACCTACACACACCAGGGACAATTTTACCACTTACAGAAGCCAATTACAAACCTGTTCCTCTGGAGTATGGGAGAAAGGGCAATCTCCGTATAGGTAGCAACCATAGTCAGGATCCAACCCGGGTCTCTGGAGCTGTAGGGCAGCAACTATCATTATGCTGATGTCGCCCTATGAATCTCCAGGTATATCTGACTGTTTTCTCGACCTCTGTCTCCATTATAAGGAACAGACCAGCAACTGACATCTACCAAATGACTCCCAGAGTTATCTGGTCTATGCCTCCTCCCACCCTGCCACCCTGCCTCTTGCAAATACGCCGTCCCCAATTATCCATCTCCACCGCATTTTTTTTTTTTTTTTTTTTTGAATTGAATACCTTTATTGTCATTCAGACCTTACGGTCTGAACGAAATTTCGTGCCTGCAGTCATACATACAATCATACAATAATAAACAACAATAAACACAAATTAACATCCACCACAGTGTATCCTCCAAGCACCTCCTCACTGTGGTGGAGGCAAAAATCTTAGGGTTACTGTCTCTTCCCTCCTCTTCTCCCTCTGCGCTGAGGCGATTCCCCACCGGGCGATGGCACAACAGTCCCGCGGCTCACCGAACCCCGCAATTTGCTCCTAGATGAGGCTTTCCACTCTTGGCCACTGAGATGTAGTCTTTTAGTAAAACATGATTCCCCCTTCTGATGTTGATGGAATCCTCTTTGTCTCCCAGTTCTGCCCCCACTCCCTTCCCCCGAGATGGAACAAGGATAGAGTTCTTCCCTTTCACCCCACCAGTGTCCCACATCCAACACATAATTTTCCGATATTGCCGCTACCTTCAACATGATTGCATCACCATTCTTCACATCTACATCCCTTTACACTTTCCAGGGAGACCAACTCCTCTGCAACTCCTTAGTTCACTCATCCGTTTCCAGCCAAACCATCCCCATCCCAGGTACTTTCCCCAGCAACTACAGATGCAACACCTCTTCCCTCACATTCATCCAGGAACCCGAGCTGCCCTTATAGGTGCGACAGAGGATCACATGCACTTTCTTCAACCTCATCTACTGCATTCGGAGTTACTGATATAGTCTCCTTTACATCGGCAAGACTAAGCATACACTGGGCTACCGTTATCCCAAACACATGCACACGGCCAGCATAGGCTGGCTGCAGTTCCCAGTTGTTAAAACTATCTTTTCCTCTCTTTCTATTCCCATACCATCCTGGGCCTCCTCTATTGCCAGAGTGAGGTCACATACAAACCGAAGGAACAGCACCTCGTATTCTGCTTGCGTAGCTTCAACCCAATGGTATAAACATTGAAATGTTGGTAACATCCCATCCCACCACTCCCATTCTATCCCCTTCCCTGTGCTCCAGTCAGATCACATTACTTTCTCCTCCCCGTCTTCCACCGGCCTCATAATTTACTCTTCTCTCCTCATCTTCTCTTCATCTCTGGCCTATGTCCACCCATCTACCAATAAAACCTCTCGCCTGTATCCACCAAATACTTGTCAGACTAGAGGTTAGATTAGATTCCTTTATTTGTCATTCAGACCTTTCGGTCTGAACAAAATTTCCTTGCCTGCAGTCATACATATAATAATAAATAACAAAGCACACAATAAACACAAATTAACATCCACCACAGTAAGTTCGCCAGGCACCTCCTCACAGTGATGAAGGCTAAAGTCTTAAAGTCACTGTCTCTTCCCTCCTTATTCTCCCTCTGCGCTGAGGCGATCTAGGCCTCCGATGTTGTTACCCCACCGGGCGATGGCTATGTTACCCCACCGGGCGTTGGAGCTCCGTAAAAACAGGTCACCAACCTGTGACCTGCAAGCTCCCGACGATGTCGTCCACTGGCCCGCGGCCGAGCCCCGGATTCAGGTCGCCGTCGCTGGAACGCCACCGGAACGCCACCTCAGCCTCGAGTCGTGCCGCTGCCGCCACCGGAGCACCGCCTCAGCCCCGAGTCGTGCCGCTGCCACCGGAGCACCGCCTCAGCCCCGAGTCATGCCGCCGGAATGCCGCCACAGCTCCGAATTCGGCCAGCTGGTAAGTCTTGGCTGGCTCTGCTTCCGGAGCCTCGAGATCGGTCGCAATTGGAGGCCGCCAGCTCCGCCATTAGGCCTCAGCGCAGACGGAGGCAGAGAAGGGGGGGGATACGACAGAAAGAGTCGCATTCCCCCGAAGGAAGAGACAGGAAAACATGTTTCACCCCCCCCCCCACACATATAACACAACCTAATAAACCAAAATTTAACTCAAACAAGACAAAAAAACAACCAAAAAAGTAAAAACAGACGGACTGCAGGCGAGCCGCTGCTGTTCAACAGCGCCGACACTTTCAGACCTTGTCCCACATCCATCTCCTCTCAGCTTTCATTCTAAAAATGCATATTCTTATATTTTTAAAGAATATATTACTGTTCTGTACAAAATATTGTTACATAGAAACCTAGAAAATAGATGCAGGAGGCCATTCGGCCCTTCGAGCCAGCACCGCCATTCATTGTGATCATGGCTGATCGTCCCCTATCAATAACTCGTGCCTGCCTTCTCCCCATATCCCTTGACTTCACTAGCCCCTAGAGCTCTATCTAACTCTCTCTTAAATCCATCCAGTGACTTGGCCTCCACTGCCCTCTGTGGCAGGGAATTCCATAAATTCACAACTCTCTGGGTGAAATCGTTTTTTCTCACCTCGGTCTTAAATGACCTCCCTTTTATTCTAAGACTGTGGCCCCTGGTTCTGGACTCGCCCAACATTGGGAAAATATTTCCTGCATCTAGCTTGTCCAGTCCTTTTATAAGTTTCTATAAGATCTCCCTCATCCTTCTAAACTCCAGTGAATACAAGCCTAGTCTTTTCAATCTTTCCTCATATGACAGTCCCGCCATCCCAGGGATCAATCTCGTGAACCTACGCTGCACTGCCTCAATCACAAGGATGTCCTTCCTCAAATTAAGAGACCAAAACTGTACACAATACTCCAGATGTGGTCTCACCAGAGCCCTATATAACTGCAGAAGAACCTCTTTACTCCTATACTGAAATCCTCTTGTTATGAAGGCCAACATTCCATAAGCTTTCTTCACTGCCTGCTGTACCTGCACGCCAAATTTCAGTGACCGGTGTACAAGGACACCCAGGTCTCACTGTACCTCCCACTAACCTAACCTAACCACATTGAGATAATAATCTGCCCCCTTGTTTTTGCTGCCAAAGTGGATAACCTCACATTTATCTATATGATACTGCATCTGCCACGCATCTGCCCACTCACTCAACCTGTCCAGGTCACCCTGCAACCTCCTAACATCCTCTTCACAGTTCACACTGCCACCCAGCTTTGTGTCATCCGCAAACTTGCTAGTGTTGCTCCTAATTCCCTCTTCCAAATCATTAATATATATGTTAAACAGATGCGGCCCCAACACCGAACCTTGCGGCATTCCACTCACCACTGCCTGCCATTCTGAAAAGGACCCATACACTCCTACTCTTTGCTTCTGGTCTGCCAACCAGTTTTCCATCCATGTCAACACCCTACCACTAATACCATGTGCTCCAATTTTAGTCACCAGTCTCCCGTGCGGAACCTTATGAAAGGCTTTCTGAATATAACATAACAGCTAACAGAATGAGAGTGATTATATAACAGAATGGTAATAAAAGGATCATCTTCCGATTGACAGACTGTTATTGGTAATGTGCAACAAGGAATCTGTCGTGCTCACCACAAACCACGTTACGACATAGGTAAAAAGGATCTATTCAAATTCTTTGATGGCGCAAAACCAACTGGGAAAGCGAACCAAGAGGAGATGCAGTCGTCAAAGAGAAATAGGCCAACTAATTAAATAGGCAAGGTGGTATGTAGAACATAATTCGGGAAATACAGATTTATACACTGGTGTAAGATTTTAAAAAATCAGAAAACTTTCAATGTTGGTGTATAGTAATATCTTGGGGTGCTGATTCTAAAATGCAGAAAGTTAACAAGTGGGTATAGGAAGCAATTGATTACAAATGACTTGAAATAAAATTGTGGTCTTGCTACGATGCACAGTACTTTGCTCATCTGGAGAATTCTAATCCTTTTATCTCTCAATTCTTAAACAAATATGCCAATGTGTTCCAGATATACTGGCCTTGAAATTTCAGCAAAAAATGTTGGTAATACTCAGCAGGCCTGGCAGCTTCATCAAAACCAAGATAAATTAGAAAATAAACATGTTTGAGCTGGAAGATTGAAAAGACAAAGGATGTATTGTGAAAATAAATAGCAGACTAAAGGAAAGTGAATACCAGAGTTAAGCTGGTGAAGACTTTATTTTTTATTGCATCTAATGACTGGAGGCAGGAATAAATGACTGAGTTGCACGTACTTTTTCTTGAAATTACATTGGGATTCATGGGAACAGTCAAAGAGAGCAAGGCCAGAAGTTAGTGTGGAAATCACAAGCACTGAATGCAGTATACTAAATCAACAGAGCTAATCCTGAAAGCTGGAAGGAGCATTCGGTTCCTTGGGTAATGGGAGGGGAGAGTTAATAGGTAGGTATTGCGATGCTTGCAGTTGCATAAGGTATTACAAGATTGTTGGTAAAGATGGAAGTGTAATGAATGAATGCTTCCTCAGAATGAGGAAAGATATCAGTGCATTATAGACGTATGAGATTGTTTCCCCAATATAAAGGGCAATGAAGTTTCAAAGAATTTTAGGTTATCACATTCTATTTGTTTCTATTTCTAGTAATATAAAAATGTCTAAAGCTTTAAACTCAAATACTGTATATTCAAAGAATTGTTTGAGCGTAACATGGGTTGTAGTCTGGCTGTACTCAGTAATTTTGAACTTTATTCTCAGACAGCAAGTCCAGTATTTTTATTGACTCGTCTGTTTCTCAGAGAATATGAGGATGGATTTAGGGCAATGGGTGGAAAAAGGGGGCCAGTAAACTAAGATCTGATTTACAGGTACACCTCGCTAGTACAAAATGTATTGCAAGGTAAGAGGTTTCAAAAAACATGCAAGATGTCCTCTAGGTTTCCATCAAGGACTTGAATAGTAAAGACCTTTATCTTGCTAATGGACTTTTTAAAGAGACAGATGCAGAAAGCAGATTCTTTGAAACTGACACACTGGCATGGTCTACAATATCAACATAGCCTACAAAATAGAAACATAGAAAATAGGTGCAGGAGTAGGCCATTCAGCCCTTCGAGCCTGCACTGCCATTCAATATGATCATGGCTGATCATCCAACTCAGTATCCCGTACCTGCCTTCTCTCCATACCCCCTGATCCCCTTAGCCACATCTAACTCCCTCTTAAATATAGCCAATGAACGGGCCTCAACTACCTTGTGGCAGAGAATTCCAGAGATTCACCACTCTCCGTGTGAAAAATGCTCTTCTCATCTCGGTCCTGAAAGACTTCCCCCTTATCCTTAAACTGTGACCCCTTGTTCTGGACTTCCCCAACATCGGGAACAATCTTCCTGCATCTAGCCTGTCCAACCCCTTAAGAATTTTGTGCGTTTCTATAAGATCCCCCCTCAATCTTCTAAATTCTAGCGAGTACAAGCCGAGTCTATCCAGTCTTTCTTCATATGAAAGTCCAGACTTCTCAGGAATCAGTCTGGTGAACCTTCTCTGTACTCCCTCTATGGCAAAAATGTCTTTCCTCAGATTAGGAGACCAAAACTGTACGCAATACTCCAGGTGTGGGCTCACCAAGACCCGGTACAACTGCAGTAGAACCTCCCTGCTCCTATACTCAAATCCTTTTGCTATGAATGCTAACATACCATTCGCTTTCTTCACTGCCTGCTGCACCTGCATGCCTACTTTCAATGACTGGTGTACTATGAAACCCAGGTTTCGTTGCATCTCCCCTTTTCCTAATCGGCCACCTTTCACAAAATAGTCTACCTTCCTGTTTTTGCCACCAAAGTGGATAACCTCACATTTATCCACATTATACTGCATCTGCCATGCATTGGCCCACTCACCCAACTTATCCAAGTCACCATGCAGTCTCCTAGCATCCTCCTCACAGCTAACACTGCCCCCCAGCTTCGTGTCATCCACAAACTTGGAGATGTTGCATTCAATTCTCTCGTCCAAATCATTAATATATATTGTAAATAGCTGGGGTCCCAACACCGAGCCTTGCGGTACCCCACTAGTCACTGCCTGCCATTGTGAAAAGGACCCGTTTACTCCTACTCTTTGCTTCCTATCTGCCAGCCAGTTCTCTATCCACATCAATACTGAACCCCCAATACCGTGTGCTTTAAGTTTGATTACTAATCTCTTATGTGGGACCTTGTCGAAAGCCTTCTGAAAGTCCAGATATAACACATCCACTGGTTCTCCCTTATCCACTCTACTAGTTACATCCTCGAAAAATTCTATAAGATTCGTCAGACATGATTTACCATTCATAAATCCATGCTGACTTTGTCCAATGATTTCACCACTTTCCAAATGTGCTGCTATCCCATCTTTAATAACTGACTAGCAGTTTCCCCACTACCGATGTTAGACTAACTGGTCTGTAATTCCGTTTTCTCTCTCCCTCCATTTTTAAAAAGTGGGGTTACATTAGCTATCCTCCAATCCTCAGGAACTACTACAGAATCTAAAGAGTTTTGAAAAATTATCACTAATGCAGCCACTATTTCTGGGGCTACTTCCTTAAGTACTCTGGGATGCAGCCTATCTGGCCCTAGGGATTTATCGGCCTTTAATCCATTCAATTTACCCAACACCACTTCCCGACTAACCTGGATTTCACTCAGTTCCTCCATCTCATTTGACCCCCGGTCCCCTGCTATTTCTGGCAGATTATTTATGTCTTCCTTAGTGAAGACAGAACCAAAGCAGTTATTCATTTGGTCTGCCATGTCCTTGTTCCCCATGATCAATTCACCTGTTTCTGACTGCAAGGGACCAACATTTGTTTTAACTAAGCTTTTTCTCTTCACATATCTTTAAAAACTTTTGCAGTCAGTTTATGTTCCCTGCCAGTTTTCTTACATAATCTATTTTCCCTTTCCTAATTAAGCCCTTTGTCCTCCTCTGCTGGACTCTGAATTTCTCCCAGTCCTCTGGTAGGCTGCATTTTCTGGCTAAATAACCCTAGCATGAAGTGAAATGCACAGGAAGTTTGGCAATTAGCATCTCCAATTAGCACAGGGTGTCAAAACCAATACAGAGCTGCAAGTCTGGAGTTTCTGGTAATTATTGACTCCATAATATTTAATACAATACCAAGGCGAACTGGCTCATCAGTTCTTGGAGACTTTTCATCCCCAGCACTCATGCAGCACAAATGTTGTTCATCATGTCCCAGTCTAAGACTGAATGTTGAAAACATTCTGCTACATACAACCAAATACTGTTTAATTATGAATGTCAAAGCAAACCAAACTGTATCATCAAACATACCCTCTTCTGACTCTGATGGAATAGGTTAACCAACAGAGAGGCTTGGAGTAATTGGTGGTAACTGAAGCTCAGATTACCTTTTGCACCAAGCATAGCCATCCAACTACTTCCTTTATGTCCACTAGCTTCAATTTTACAAAAGGGCTTTGAAGGTATAATATAAAAGCTACCTTACAATTGACTAGACAAAAAAATGTTGGAGCAACTCAGCGGGTGAGGGTGCATCAATGGAGAGATGGAATTGGCGATGTTTCGGGTCGAGACCCTTCTTCAGACTGAATTGACTAACTTGATTTTCCCCAACTTGTTTGTGGAATTTAACTATATCCATCTTTTTTGTCCCTGGAGTAAAGTGACCCAAACTCACTACATTCCAGGCAGATGCAGTTGTCAATAGGTAGACTGGCAATATGGTCATGTTTTCTTTCCACTAGTTTTCTGAATACTTAATATAGCATGGACTGAATCTGCAGGATCCCATTTTCAGTCACACTGTCCCATGTTTGAGCAATTGGCCCAAAGTATTGAAGAAAAATGCCATTCAATTTTACTGGAGGTTGCAGGCCCCCAACAGAACACAGGACTTTTGAGTACAAGAGGCTAGTCCTATGCCCAAAATCTTATACTGTAAATTCACTAGAAACAGTAGCAAGAAGTGAAAAGTGGGTAAGTCTGGATTATAGTCAATAGTTGGAAAACCATGGGAGCAGGTGATATTTATGATCAGGAGGGATGGGGAAGGTGTAGCATCATGCTTACACCTCCAGTAACTGCATTAAAAGGATACCAGTACAACACAATGACCTTTGCTCCAAACTTACATTCAGTTCCTCTTGTGGGCAATAGTAAAAACAAGACTGTCAATGGTAACACAACCAGTGGTTTGAGATTAGAAACAAATAGGTAGTGTCCTAACTAGAATGCAACTCAAATTACATGCTGCTCTTTATTCAGTCATGGTTGATCTAGATCCTGGAAGACAAACAAAAAAACAAAAACAAAAAAAAAACAAACAAAAAAAGCAGGATTCAGGGGACCATGGGGAGCTGCAATCATAGTAAGAATAACAGGAGCCTCATAAGCCATAATTATTAAGGATATAAATTGGGAAAAAAGCACTTTCAAGCTATGTTTTCAGCTGCATAATCCCAGACTTGTTATCTTGATACAATATTTATGCAATATTACAAAAGGTACTATGAGAGCAAGCAGCAGTGATGATTGTGTTGAATATCTTTTTGATTTTTAATGGTAAACAAAGATTTAAACACTGAACCTTAAATTACTTTGCAACTTTTGCACAAACAGGCACAACACAATGTGCATGACAGGCAGCAGAGAAAGGGAGACGGGTTCTAACGGTCAATCACAGATCATCATACTGACACTGCAATAACAAATATCAACAACTATAAAAGCACAGTTTCAGCTAAACTAAACAAGTGTTCACACGATGGGTCAAGCTTATATTCCCTATTCAACCTAATTGCCCTGAGGATGACAACAGCCAATCATGTTGAGGGAGAAGGGGTATACACAGACCAGATTTTTGGTAGATTTCTTTACTTGGTGATACATTCTAGAAAGCATGTAGATATTTTAGAATAGGTGGGTACTTTGTTACTTGTCCACATATTACCAAATAACCAAGTTTAATTTGCAAACAGTCAAGGTTCATGTTATTGTGAAGGAAAGATGAAACAAACTGTACTGAGATTCAGGATTAGATTGGTCACAGGTGATTTAAAAAAAATTAAATAACATAGGGGGCAGGTATAGTGCTCAACTCCAGTACTTTGTCTTTTCCCTATAAATAAAATTTGTATTATCCACTTTCTTTGCATGACCATCCAATTATGAAAACCAAGGAATCAGCTGATCAAAAACTGGTAAGTTTAAAGCAACCAAGGTCCACATTATATTTTGTAAAAAAAACAAACCCAAGATAAGGTTATCCCATAAACAATGCAACAAGCATTTATCTATTGTTTTTCAGCAAACTAATCTCATGCACTTTGATAACTGAAATATTAGATTTAACAATAAAATCCTTTTGTTTTAGGATGAATGCATGGTTACAAATTTAATTTCTCTATTTTTTTGTAATGATGTCAAGTGGTATGGAATGGAACAAAGGCAAACTAATGTATATGGCCAAACTGTCTATATATATTCTGACTTGAATAGCTTACTCCTGTTATTTTACTTCAGAGTAAAGCCAACAGTAGTTTTAGATTGCAAGTGGCAAAAAAATCCTTGGAAAATTCTGAGAAAGAGATTCTGTTTTGTTAACTATTTTAATTTCTGTGACCAAATTGCTGGCCAAGGCATTGGTTTCTATTTAAAAGTAGTTTTTAAAACCAACTTAAAAAACTGCTACAACAGAGTAATGAAATGGTCCACAATCCTTTCCTTCTGAAGTATTTACGATGCATTTTGATCATTAACCAGTCTTTTATAATTATAGAGCTTAAATGGTAAACTGTGATCATCCATTCTAAAACAGGGCCTCCAAATGTAGAGACTGGAGCAGCAGCTGACAGATGTAAAATTCATCTGCTTTTCTGAGCCTTCTGGGCAGACTTGGTGATTTTGCCAGCACCAGTAGCCTTCCTCTCAACAGCCTTGATGACTCCAACAGCCACAGTTTGCCTCATGTCACGGACTGCAAAACGACCTGCAATATTTGAAAAATATTTGCTAAATATAATTTTGTACTGTCACACATGACTAGTGAAAAATCGATTCATCCATGTAGTGATTGAACCTACCCAGAGGTGGGTATTCAGAGAAGCTCTCAACACACATGGGCTTGCCTGGAATCATTTCAACAATGGCAGCATCCCCAGACTTCAAGAACTTAGGGTTATCTTCTAGTTTCTTCCCAGACCTACGGTCAATCTTCTCCTTTAACTCAGCAAACTTGCAAGCAATGTGAGCAGTATGGCAATCCAAGACAGGAGCATAGCCAGAGGCAATCTGCCCTGGGTGGTTCAAGATAATTACCTGTATTAAACAGAATAACATTACTGGAACTCCTCATAGGAATGCAGGTTAAATCTTTGGATTCCAAACTATTACAATCTTATAGGAAACAAACTGAAGCCACAACGTTAATTTATAAGAACCAAGGATCCTAATAATACATAAACAGGAGCAAAAAATAGAAATACTAATATAAAACTGACTTGTGAAGTGAAATTGGCAGCTTCCATTGGTGGATCATTCTTGCTGTCACCAGCAACATTGCCACGACGGACATCTTTTACAGACACATTTTTAACATTGAAGCCAACATTGTCACCAGGTAGAGCTTCAGAGAGGGCTTCATGATGCATTTCAACAGATTTTACTTCTGTTGTGACGTTAACAGGTGCAAATGTAACTACCATTCCAGGTTTCAAGACCCCCGTTTCAACTCGACCCACTGGTACAGTACCAATACCTGCGGGGAAAAAAAGGTTAACACTCCAAGTTTTCAAACCACACTAGCAGCCAGCGAGACCAAGGTTTAATGCACTACATCCAAAAATGAACACTACCCAAATGTCTTAAGTAACTAGATATGAAGTGTTGACAAATTAGATGACATGACAGTTTTGTCCAAAACAAAATTGCTATTCTCTATCACTTTTTCCACCATCACCCCTCACCTTGCCTGACCCCCCCTTCCCCCCCCCCCCCCCCTCCCCCCTCCCCCCTTAGCTTTCTGGCTATCCAAGGATGGATGTTATGTCACTATTTATTGTGAAAGCAAAATCCAGTTTCTTTCTTTGCCACTGTTCCAAGATGAAAACTGATACTTACCACCAATTTTGTAGACATCTTGAAGTGGGAGACGAAGAGGTTTTTCTGTTGGTCTTTGTGGTGGCAGGATAGAATCCAGTGCTTCCAAAAGAGTAACTCCATTAGCATTACCCTCCTTACGATTGATCTTCCAACCTTTGAACCAAGTCATCTGTGTAATATAAAGTTTTTTTCCTTATTGATTGAAATGCAGTTCATGAAATATCCTCTATTTTTCCCCCCCAAGAGTCGACAAGACAAAAAAAAGTCTGCACCTCCAGTCATGATGTCAAGAAGTTAAAAACAATATATAAAGGAAAAGGAGTATTATCCAAGTCTCATGCACAGATCCATTCCCAATACTCGTAGAACGATAAAAATGCAACGAAGGTTCACCAGATTGACTCCAATGTATCAGCCATTCATGACAGTCGTTTCTTGAAATGTGCACCAAATTCTTGGAATTCTCCAGAGGCAGCAGAGGCTCAGTAACTCAGTACATTCAGAGTAGATCAATAGATTTATAGACAAAGGAATCAAGTCGATATAGTTGCAATTTAGGGGGAGTATCCACCTGTCCTCTCAAGCGCATTCCGCCATTTAATAAGATTGTTGCTCTTCTATTTGGGTTAATGCAGGAAATTGGCAATGAAGTCATTGACTAGCCATGGTTTTACTGAATGGGAGAGCAGAGGTACATTTTTGCTTCTATTGCTTATATTCTCTTTAGTTCAAGATTGCTGAATGGAGGTTATTATTAGTAACACATTAAACTGATGTGAATTTGCCCTTTTGTTTGCATCAAAAGATTCAGTTGGCTTTGAAGTTACTTACATTAGGACTAGGCTCCAACATGTTGTCACCATGCCAGCCAGAGATTGGTACAAATGCCACAGTATCCGGATTGTAACCAATTTTCTTGATGTAGGTACTGACTTCCTTGACGATTTCCTCATATCTCTTTTGGTTGTATGGTGGCTCAGTAGAATCCATCTTATTTACTCCAACAATCAGCTGCTTCACACCCAGAGTGTAAGCCAGCAGGGCATGCTCCCGTGTCTGGCCATTCTTGGATATGCCAGCCTCAAACTCACCTACTCCAGCAGCAACAATCAGTACAGCACAGTCAGCCTACAAATTTAAAAAAAATGTCCTTGTTCACTAATTGTCAGGGTTTAAAAAAAAAGTGTCACATGGCAACTCTCAACTTCGCACATACCCACCTGTGAAGTACCTGTAATCATGTTCTTAATGAAATCGCGATGCCCTGGGGCATCAATTATGGTAATGTAATACTTGCTGGTTTCAAATTTCCATAGAGAAATATCAATAGTAATACCACGTTCACGTTCAGCCTTCAACTTGTCCAACACCCATGCATACTTGAAAGAACCTTTGCCCATCTAGAAGGGTAAAATGCAATTAATAGTACAACCATATTATAGGAAAGGCTGAAATTACATGACAACATAATCCCAAATTAAAATTGGGTATTTTGTTTTGAAGCAACACTGCATGTTTGCAATTAGACAGCCATGTAATTCTCCTAATATTTCACATGCTGAGGCCACGGCCCATTATCCTCCCTTTAAAACAAAGTAAGCAACTCACAGTGCTACACTATTTACATTTGTCTCTCACCCACCTCGCATTCATAATTCCTTGTTAAAATTAGGTAAATGCGATTACACATACCCCGAACTGAAATGACCCCTATCTATATTCTCCAGTGAGCTACCTGACACGCTGAGTTGCTCCAGCACTGTCTTTCTTCCATATATTTACATAATTTCTTTAAGTATTTACTGTCACATGCACAAGTACAATGAGGAACAATAGACATCTTGTTTGTAGCAGAGGCAGTTAGATAAATACAGCATAAAAAATATATCCAAGACAATGAAAAGAAAAAGACTGCAAAAACAATTATAAAACAAGTCCATGGCAGTGCAAGAGGATGTCTGTAATGTTCCTCGGCTAACGTAGGATTAGGGTTGTGTAGGTCAATTTAAGATCTTAAACTGGTGGTGCACAATTTCTGTACCTCCTGCACAGGGTTAGCAGCAAGAGGGCGTGGCATGAATCAAAGATCTTATAGCGGAGCTCATGAATGACAAGAGATCCTTGATGATAATGCCGCCTTCTTCTGGTGGGGTGGAATTTGCCTGTAATTGACAAGGCTGTATCACTCTTCAGCCTCGTGCACTCCTGTGTTTGAATTGCTATTATAGGCCATATTGTAACCCATCAGGATACTTTCTGTATATGTTCAATGTATTTGCAGACATATGTTTCTGTAAACCTTTAAGAAAAAAAGAACCACTGCTGCACCACCTTTGTGATGGTATCTATATACTAGCTGTTGATTCTCGTCACCACATAAGAACTCACACGTGGTCTCCCAATGTCACTTTTGGAAGTCGACAATTAGTTCCTTGGTTTTATTGGCACAGCGTAGGGTTATTCCTATGGCATCACTCACTCAGATGTTCTATCCCACACCGATGCACCGACTCATCCCAACAGCATTTCAGCCAAGTGCAGTGCCATCAGTGAATTTGTAGGTGCCATTGGAGCTGTGTTTAGCCACAGTCATAGGTGTACAGTGTAGAGCAGGAGACTAAGCAGGCAGCCCTGAGGCACACTTGTGTTGATAGTCAGTGAGAAGGAAATATTACTGATCTGCACTGAATGAGTCGGCTGATAAAGGGGTTGATTATGTGGAACACCAAGCTGGTCAATAAACAGCAGTCTGTCATATATAAATTATCCATGAGATTTTTAGGTGTTGGGAGGTCATATACTTATCTCTCTCTCATCAGTTATGAAATATATTCTTTGCTGGAATAAACGGCTAAATGAACACTTAATTATTCGTCTAATAATTTATGGTGATTTTTTTTTAAACAAAAGGAATTACAATTTGTGGATGTAATTAATGTAATTTGGGACTTGGTAAATAATCAATATCTACCTGGAGATGATTTGACAATGGTAGTTGTAACCAATAGATACCAGATTACTGGAGACATTGTCCAATTTGGAATACACTTTGGGTTTCAAAACAACCAAAAAAGGCTGCAAATCTAAATTGTATCCTCTATGTCAACCGTGGAGGCCTCTACACACATTTCTGATAGATTTCTGGTCTAAAAGGGAATTGCATATTATGGGCATCGGACAGGAAACTAATGTTATGGCCACAAATTTAATCAGTTTGTATGACGTACTCTTGCTCTCATTTCTTATACTTGTGTTATTAAGTTCTGGTATTACTGTGTGTGTGAACTCAATTTAATATAAAGTCACCACTTTATAAAACCATGCGTGTCATTCGCATTGTTTGCATGGGGCTTTGCAGTACTTACACTGAAGATCATTCAAAACAAACAAAACTGAGATCAAAAAGTGGACCTCAAACAATTTGTGGTAAGAACAGCCTCAGCATATATGTGATAAGAATGGGTGCTGACCTTACAAATAATGCTATTACAATTGGCATTCAATATGTTTTTACTTATTTTCAAAATCTCTGCATGTGCAGGTCACTTACTCAGCACCAGCTAGCACAATGGTATCTACTGGTATCCCCGAGAAAGTTTTTTTTTTTTTAAAAGAGACCAATTTGATGGCACTGTTAAGGAAACCAATTTATTCCACGTTTACTCAGATACAATGCAGACTAAATTACCTTAAATCCACACCAATGGCAATAGCCAATCACACACCCCAACCTAATTATTACCGTTGGAAGTTCAACCTACTACTGCATTAAAAAAAAAAATCCAAGTATTTCTTTTCAAAGGCAATTGCACGAACAGGTCAACAATGGTAAAATGCTGATACAAAAATCCCAGCAACTCAATTCACCACTCACACTAGACTAATGACGATTTTGACCCTTTCAGCATATAAGTATTTTCAGCCACAAATTGAACTGCAATACATAATCCAATTATAATAGATTTAAAATTCATATTTAATTCAGTGCATTTGAACAAATAATACCAATGTTGAAGATAACCACAAAACATTATACACTACAAAGTTATTAACTTTCTGTCCAGAACACAATGGATATATTAACACCTAGTTCAATAGGAATGGAGGAAAGCAAATTGACAGGCTCAAATTCAACTGAAGATATTGCTATCTGCAATATATTCTTCAAATTTTAACATTAATATCGTATTTTCCCGGCACAAAAGCCTGGGTGCACAAGAAACTTCACGCATAGTAAAAACAAGAATGAGGGGGTGGGGGGCCAGTGGAAGGTTTGATGTCAATATTACGATTTAAAAAAAATATTAATTAGCCTACAAAAGTATGCACTTAAGGTTTGCAAAGTAACATTCCAGATATAGATTAACAGGCACAGAAATTTGGTCTCCACGTTGTTCTCACCTCAGCAGCTTCCTTCTCAAACTTCTCGATGGTCCTCTTGTCGATGCCACCACATTTGTAGATCAGGTGCCCAGTCGTGGTCGACTTGCCAGAATCTACGTGTCCAATCACGACGATGTTGATATGGATCTTTTCTTTGCCCATGGCGTTTGGTGAACGATATTACCACGAACCTGATCAATCTTACAAAGGAGAGGGAGAAGAATGAAGCCAAATGGGGGGGATGAATGGAGATGGGTAAATGTTAACGCAGATCCCACCCACCACCCAGACCCATGGATGAACTACAACAACTGCGCGACCACCACCAGGGATGTGTCAATTGCATCGTCCTCTACAGTGTACGACACGCCATTGCTCGCCTCCATTTTGACTCGGAGCCGAACGAGCTCCCCCCAGCTCCGGCACACCGGCCATTTTCTGATTAACCGGGAACCAGACGATGCCCCGGGGAAAAGGGAAAGGTCGTAACCACAAGCAGTCATTGACTTCAAGGTGAAGGGTAGCCGCCGGCGTTCAACGAGGGTGGGTGGGTGGGGTGTCGCGGGAGGAGGACACAGACTAAGAGCAAGCAGACGGCACCTGTCGGTGCTCGCCGTGCCGTGCAATAGAGCAGGCAAGCCGGCCGCCCACAGCGGGATGAGGAGAGTCGGTCGGGTGCCGGGGCCAGTGTAACTCTCCCGCCGACATCTTCCTCGAAGCTCAGTCGGGATCGGCAACACAATAGAGTGGAGCTTCTTTCTTTCCTTCCTTCCCGCCCTCCTCCCTCCATCCATCCCTTCCTCCCACCACCATCACCGCGCACGTCCTCGCTATCTCTCGGACTCCCTCCGCAGCATCAACCGCCTCTTCTCAGACCTGATGAATGGAGGGAAGGATGGAGGGAGGGAGGGAGGGAGGAGGGGACTGTTGATCCACCCTGCCCACCCCCTTAGGGCGACCGAGCCCGTGATCACCCGACCTACCCGCTACACGCGCGCTCGGGACACACACGGGGGAGGGAAAGCGACTGCGCCACGGCTTTAATAGGGGGGGGGGTCAGCTGATTGACGTCAATTCTATCCCCCCCCCCTCTCCCACGCTCTAGCCCCTCCCCCCATCTCACCGTTAAATCCCCCCCCCCCCCCCCCCCCCGCACTGTCATACCCTCCCCCCACACTCCCCCGTACCGTCATCACCCCAACCCCACCGTCATCTCCAAAGATCCTATCTCCCTCCACACACACACACACACACATCCCCTCCCTCGCGCCGCATCGGCAGGTGCCAGTCAACCCCTACCCGCGCGGCCGCTCCACAACCGCCTCGCGCTTTGAAATAAACAACCGCCGTCGCCCCCCTTCCCCCCCCCGGGCCGCCTACTCCACTCGAGCTCGCACGGTGGCTTTTTTTGTTGTTGTTTGCAGGCTGCTTCTCCCTTTTCCCACGTAGTTTTTTGTTCCAGGAATTCGGCGGCGGGTTGCGAGAAAGGTGAGCGAGCCGTCGGGAAAACGAACCGGAGGAAGCCGTGAGCTTGTGTTGCCATGGCGCCTTTCGCACCCTCCACGCATTGCCGACGCTCTTTGCAGCGCACTCGCACGTCTAATGTAGGGAGCACTACAACCATTTGTGTGTATATAGCCAAATCCAATAAAGTGCGGAGATTATAAACTGACAAGGTGGTTTAATAACGGAGGCTCAGCAGTGCCTATTAACTGGGAAACCTTTTGGAGAGCAGAAAATAATGCAACTGCAACCCAGCACTCTGGACAGTGCAGCACCCCTCACTCGATCTTGTATTGAATAGCCAGGTTGCATTTTTTAAATTTGTTCCTGGGATTTTGGAATGCAAACTTTATGCTCGTGAAACCACCCACGGTTGCAAAGTGGTACCACTCAGGGCTCCAGTGATAGGTTCTCTATGGAGTTTGTAAAACTGGCAGCCGTGCGACCGTGTGGGTCCCACCCTCGTTCCTCCCACGACCCAAAGACATGCGGGTTTGTTGGTGTGGACGCAATGGGCTGAATGACTTGTTTCTATACTCCACGACTCTTGACATGGCAAGGCTAACGTGGAGCATTTTAGGAAAGAGTCGGCAGGCTCATAATAAATTGACTGAGACTTACAGCTTTGTGTAATCCTTTCCTGATTTCATGGAAGTAAGAAAACAACACTCCCAAGTAGAACGTCTGTGTTTTAACTCTTGATTAGGTATCACGCCAGTTTCAGTAACCCTGTACTCCCATTTTACAGTCCAAACTGCGGCTTTTTTTAGACAAAAAAGATCCCAACTTCGTCTATAGCCACCTATTTCTTGCTAGATTTTGTCCCATCCTCGCCTCTCTCTTCCAGCTTTGACAACCTACTCCAATCAGTCTGAAGAAGTCATAACCCTAAACATTGTCCATTTCCCTTCGGATGCTGCCTGACCCGCGAAGAGAGATTGAGCAACTGTCCATATGGTGCCAGTACAATAACCTGGCCCTCAACACCAGCAAAACCAAGGAACTGATTGTAGACTTTGGAAGGAGTAGGATGGGGACCCACAGTCCCGTTTATATCAACGGGTCGATGGTTGAAAGGGTCAAGAGCTTCAAATTTCTGGGCAGGCACATCTCTGAAGATCTTTCTTGGTCCGAGAACACTGATGCAATATCAAGAAAGCACATCAGCGCCTCTACTTCCTGAGAAGATTACGGAGAGTCGGTTTGTCAAGGTTTGGGGGGTGCGGGGGAGATGGGGGGTGTCCCCCCTTCCACGGTAGGGAGTTTTTGCATTTTTCAGATTGAAATTGTGCAATCTGCTGCATACTGTAGCGAGTCTTTAAACTGACACTTGAATGCAACATTTATGCTTCAAATTGGATTAGGTATAAGGTTAGGCTAAATTGCATTCCTAATAACATTCCACAGTAGAGCCAGGCTCTGATCAACAGGTGCAGCACATGAATGACCTTAGTATATTCATGTATGGAAATCAGATTATAATTCATGCTGCTATGCATATATAGAGAAACAAAAACATAGAAACAAGGCAAGAGGAGTCAGACTTCCATCACTGTTCTACACAAATAAATCAATCAACCTTACCCTTAGAAACAAGATGAAAATAATGCCACATATTCAACCGTATATGGTTCAATAAAATTTGACCCATATCCCTTTAAACCTTGTTTGTGCCAGTGTGGGTGTGTAAGGGTGTGTGTTAGGTTGTGTGTGAGAGTGTGTGTCCGTGAATCTGCGACAACACCCAGAGTGAGCGGAGACTTGGCGATGTCCGGGGAGCATTTCCCCCTCTCCCCCCCTCCGTGAGAATGCGTGCCGGCCCAGGTGCTCTGTGTCCCGCTGGCATCTGGGGGAGGTGAGGGTCAGTGACCCGGGGGCCCGGGGGAGGTGAGGGACAGTGGCCCGGGGGAGGTGAGGGACAGTGACCCGGGGGAGGCGAGGGACAGTGGTCCGGGGGAGGTGAGGGTCAGTGACCCGGGGGAGGTGAGGGTCAGTTGCCCGGGGGAGGTGAGGGTCAGTGACCCGGGGGCCCGGGGGAGGTGAGGGACAGTGGCCCGGGGGAGGTGAGGGTCAGTGACCCGGGAGAGGTGAGGGACAGTTGCCCGGGGGAGGTGAGGGACAGTGGTCCGGGGGAGGTGAGGGACAGTGGCCCGGGGGAGATGAGGGACAGTTGCCCGGGGGAGATGAGGGACAGTTGCCCGGGGGAGGTGAGGGTCAGTGACCCGGGGGCCCGGGGGAGGTGAGGGACAGTGACCCGGGGGTTGGGCATCGGAGCGGAGCTATAGCCCGAGATACATCCCCGTGGCTCCAGAGGCGGCACCGATGCCCTTACTCACCCGGCGCGCTCCTGGCTCCGGGTTAAAACTCCATGTGGTGCGGCCGACGGACACAGAGCCGCCGTAGGTGAGGATGGGAGGTGTGAGCTGTGCCCCGGGAGGGGGGTCAGTGCTGGGACCACTGCCGTGTCACATCTATCATACCATCTGCTCGGGAATGTGAATGTGGGTGAGGCAGCATCTACAGAGCGGTAGACAAAAATGCTAGAGAAGTGCTTGAATCTGAAGAAGGGTCAAACTCAGACAAAGATGCCATCAAGTTCACTGACAACACCACTGTTGTGGGACGTATCACTGATGGGGATGAGTCAGAGTATAGAAGAGAGATTGAGCAACTGTCCATATGGTGCCAGTACAATAACCTGGCCCTCAACACCAGCAAAACCAAGGAACTGATTGTAGACTTTGGAAGGAGTAGGATGGGGACCCACAGTCCCGCTTATATCAACGGGTCGATGGTTGAAAGGGTCAAGAGCTTCAAATTTCTGGGCAGGCACATCTCTGAAGATCTTTCTTGGTCCGAGAACACTGATGCAATATCAAGAAAGCACATCAGCGCCTCTACTTCCTGAGAAGATTACGGAGAGTCGGTTTGTCAAGGTTTGGGGGGATGGGGGGTGTCCCCCCTTCCACGGTAGGGAGCTTTTGCATTTTTCAGATTGAAATTGTGCAATCTGCTGCATACTGTAGCGAGTCTTTAAACTTACACTTGAATGCAACATTTATGCTTCAAATTGGATTAGGTATAAGGTTAGGCTAAATAACATTCCTAATAACATTCCACAGTAGAGCCAGGCTCTGATCAACAGGTGCAGCACATGAATGACCTTAGTATATTCATGTATGGAAATCAGATTATAATTCATGCTGCTATGCATATATAGAGAAACAAGGCAAGAGGAGTCAGACTTCCATCACTGTTCTACACAAATAAATCAATCAACCTTACCCTTAGAAACAAGATGAAAATAATGCCACATATTCAACCGTATATGGTTCAATAAAATTTGACCCATATCCCTTTAAACCTTGTTTGTGCCAGTGTGGGTGTGTAAGGGTGTGTGTTAGGTTGTGTGTGAGAGTGTGTGTCCGTGAATCTGCGACAACACCCAGAGTGAGCGGAGACTTGGCGATGTCCGGGGAGCATTTCCCCCTCTCCCCCCCTCCGTGGGAATGCGTGCCGGCCCAGGTGCTCTGTGTCCCACTGGCGTCCGGGGGAGGTGAGGGTCAGTGACCCGGGGGCCCGGGGGAGGTGAGGGTCAGTGACCCGGGGGAGGTGAGGGTCAGTGCACGGGGGAGGTGAGGGTCAGTGACACGGGGGAGGTGAGGGTCAGTGACCCGGGGGAGGTGAGGGTCAGTGACACGGGGGAGGTGAGGGTCAGTGACCCGGGGGCCCGGGGGAGGTGAGGGTCAGTGACCCGGGGGCCCGGGGGAGGTGAGGGACAGTGGTCCGGGGGAGGCGAGGGACAGTTGCCCGGGGGAGGTGAGGGTCAATGACCCGGAGGAGGTGAGGGTCAGTGACCCGGGGGCCCGGGGGAGGTGAGGGACAGTGGCCCGGGGGAGGTGAGGGACAGTGGCCCGGGGGAGGTGAGGGACAGTGGCCCGGGGGAGGTGATGGACAGTGACACGGGGGAGGTGAGGGTCAGTGACCCGGGGGAGGTGAGGGACAGTGACACGGGGGAGGTGAGGGTCAGTGACCCGGGGGCCCGGGGGAGGTGAGGGACAGTGGTCCGGGGGAGGTGAGGGACAATGACCCGGGGGAGGTGAGGGACAGTGACCCGGGAGAGGTGAGGGTCAGTGGCCCGGGGGTCGGGCATCGGAGCGGAGCTATAGCCCGAGATACATCCCCGTGGCTCCAGAGGCGGCACCGATGCCCCTACTCACCCGGCCCGCTCCTGGCTCCGGGTTAAAACTCCATGTGGTGCGGCCGACGGACACAGAGCCGCCGTAGGTGAGGATGGGAGGTGTGAGCTGTGCCTCGGGAGGGGGGTCAGTGCTGGGACCACCGCTGTGTCACATCTATCATACCATCTGCTCGGGAATGTGAATGTGGGTGAGGCAGCATCTACAGAGTGGTAGACAAAAATGCTAGAGAAGTGCTTGAATCTGAAGAAGGGTCAAACTCAGACAAAGATGCCATCAAGTTCACTGACGACACCACTGTTGTGGGACGTATCACTGATGGGGATGAGTCAGAGTATAGAAGAGAGATTGAGCAACTGTCCATATGGTGCCAGTACAATAACCTGGCCCTCAACACCAGCAAAACCAAGCAACTGATTGTAGACTTTGGAAGGAGTAGGATGGGGACCCACAGTCCCGCTTATATCAACGGGTCGATGGTTGAAAGGGTCAAGAGCTTCAAATTTCTGGGCAGGCACATCTCTGAAGATCTTTCTTGGTCCGAGAACACTGATGCAATATCAAGAAAGCACATCAGCGCCTCTACTTCCTGAGAAGATTACGGAGAGTCGGTTTGTCAAGGTTTGGGGGGATGGGGGGTGTCCCCCCTTCCACGGTAGGGAGCTTTTGCATTTTTCAGATTGAAATTGTGCAATCTGCTGCATACTGTAGCGAGTCTTTAAACTTACACTTGAATGCAACATTTATGCTTCAAATTGGATTAGGTATAAGGTTAGGCTAAATTACATTCCTAATAACATTCCACAGTAGAGCCAGGCTCTGATCAACAGGTGCAGCACATGAATGACCTTAGTATATTCATGTATGGAAATCAGATTATAATTCATGCTGCTATGCATATATAGAGAAACAAAAACATAGAAACAAGGCAAGAGGAGTCAGACTTCCATCACTGTTCTACACAAATAAATCAATCAACCTTACCCTTAGAAACAAGATGAAAATAATGCCACATATTCAACCGTATATGGTTCAATAAAATTCGACCCATATCCCTTTAAACCTTGTTTATGCCAGTGTGGGTGTGTAAGGGTGTGTGTTAGGTTGTGTGTGAGAGTGTGTGTCCGTGAATCTGCGACAACACCCAGAGTGAGCGGAGACTTGGCGATGTCCGGGGAGCATTTCCCCCTCTCCCCCCCTCCGTGGGAATGCGTGACGGCCCAGGTGCTCTGTGTCCCGCTGGGGTCCGGGGGAGGTGAGGGACAGTGGCCCGGGGGAGGTGAGGGACAGTGGCCCGGGGGAGGTGAGGGACAGTGACCCGGGGGAGGTGAGGGTCAGTGGCCCGGGGGAGGTGAGGGACAGTGGTCCGGGGGAGGTGAGGGACAGTTGCCCGGGGGAGGTGAGGGACAGTGGTCCGGGGGAGGTGAGGGACAGTTGCCCGGGGGAGGTGAGGGACAGTTGCCCGGGGGAGGTGAGGGACAGTTGCCCGGGGGAGGTGAGGGTCAGTGGCCCGGGGGAGGTGAGGGACAGTGGTCCGGGGGCCCGGGGGAGGTGAGGGACAGTGGCCCGGGGGAGGTCCCGTTTATATCAATGGGTCGATGGTTGAAAGGGTCAAGAGCTTCAAATTTCTGGGCAGGCACATCTCTGAAGATCTTTCCTGGTCCGAGAACACTGATGCAATATCAAGAAAGCACATCAGCGCCTCTACTTCCTGAGAAGATTACGGAGAGTCGGTTTGTCAAGGAGGACTCTCTCTAACTTCTACAGGTGCACAGTAGAGAGCATGCTGACCGGTTGCATCGTGGGTTGGTTTGGCAGCTTGAGCGCCCTGGAGAGGAAAAGACTACAAAAAGTAGTAAACACTGCCCAGTCCATCATCGGCTCTGACCTTCCTTCCATCGAGGGGATTTATCACAGTCGCTGCCTCAAAAAGGCTGGCAGTATCATCAAAGACCCACACCATCCTGGTCACACACTCATCTCCCTGCTATCTTCAGGTAAAAGGTACAGGAGCCTGAAGACTGCAACGACCAGGTTCAGGAATAGCTACTTCCCCACAGCCATCAGGCTATTAAACCTGGCTCGGACAAAACTCTGAACATTAATAACCCATTATCTGTTATTTGCACTTCATCAGTTTATTTATTCATGTGTGTATATATTTATATAATGGTATATGGACACACTGATTTGTTTTGTAGTCAATGCCTGCTATGTTCTGTGCTGAAGCAAAGCAAGAATTTCATTGTCCTATCAGGGACACATGATAATAAACTCACTTGAACTTGCCACACCCACTGAGTTTCTCCAGCATTTTTGCCTACATTGCCATTTTAGATAGATAGATAGATAGATAGATAGAATGTATTTGCCACACAACCAGGGTCGGTGGAATTTGGGTTGTCAGCAGCAGTACAATAATAAAGAACACACAGCCACAATAAAAATGTAACAGAAACATCCAGCATGGTGGAAGGCACAAAATTTGGCCAGTCCTCCTCCATTTCCCCCCCGTGGACAGGACCAGAGTCAGTCCAGGATCGGCTCTTCCTCACCGGAGACCGCGGCTTTAAGTTGGTATATATAGTCACACTCCTCCACACTCACCAATGAGAATAGTTTTCTGTCGGCGGGTTCCCCGTAAAGAACGAGCAATTGGCTTAAGCCCATTGCACACTTTTTAAAAGAAGAAGAAGCCACCACTGCCGGCCCGCGGCCAACTTCTACCGCGGGCCCGGTATGTATATATATATATATATATATATAAATATATATTTTTTTAATTTAATTTGAACGTGAGAACTGTCATCAGCGTGAAAGCGTGAGAATTTCGTCAAATGCGTGATTCTCACGCTCAATGCGTGAGAGTTGGCAGCCCTGGCTATGCAGCAGTATTTTATTTTGCTTCGATAAAATATGCATTTGTTCATTTAAATGTTCAGGGAAAAAATCATCATTTAACATGTAAAAGTTATGTACTCTTCTCATACCATTTAAGCATGAAGTCTGATAAAAATTTGCTTCAGTATAGGAAATGCGTGACATTGTGCACATAAGATTTAATGAGTTCAAAAAAGAAATTCCAAAGGCATTCGGCTTGAGATCATTATTAAAGGTTACATTTTACAACACTTGCACTTGGCAAGTCTCATTTTTCCGAGCTTTTTAAAGCTGTTGGCTTGGATATGTAACGAAATGAGTGTTTACAAATTGACATGCTAAGATTTAAGAAATGTTTATATCTGCATATTCTGGAGTAACTGGAGCATGAGATTTGAGTACCCCATATTGTGTATTAAGGAAAAGAGGGTGATGTATACTTATAGTGCTTTGCATTTGCTGAGCTTTAGAAGGATCAGAATATTAGGTTAAGACAACATGCTATTAAAATACAGATTAGTTGACTGATATTATAGATACACACTCAATGTCAATGATGAGACAATGGTCACACAATTACCATGGATCATTAGGAGATGTTTAAATAGAATTGTTATTTAAAATTCATACATCCTGAGAGGTAGGAACTTTACTTATCATATAAAAATATATGGACATCAAAGTATTAAAAAGAACGTTAGTAAAAATGCTATGTAAAGGACTTTAAAAAAAGCAAATGAGATACAAAGAGCAACAAAAATGACCCCCAAAAAAATCAATTGATTTTTAGGTGTAAAGGTAACAAGCAATATACAGTTAGTGCAGGAAAGTGTTACCATTAGTAAAATATCAGCTATGTTCTTATTGAATAACAAAAGCATGTACACGAGGCCAACTACTCTTTTCCTTACATTGTGGCAGTAATTGCTACAGGTTTGAAAATAAATTTGCAAGGAGTATCTACATCATATAAAAAAATACCTTTATTTCAAGTGGTCTTCAGTTACATAGGGTCCTTTTTTTAATAGAAAGGTTAGGACTGATATTACTTACCAGAAAAGGAAATAGTAGACAGATGGAGACAGAGAAAGAGAACAGCATTTGGCTAACCTCCTGAATCAGGAAAAAACAACTTAGCAGAATGAACACAAGTCAAATAAAAATGACCTACCCAAAAATTCTTAATTTATTTCATAACATTGGAGCCTTCGAGCACATCATGTTTATCTCAGACCAATCCCATTCCCTCACTTATTTCCCTGTAGCACATTCACATTCTCACATGCCCACCAACTCCACCTAGATTCTCTTGTCATTCACTTTTTCTTGGGGTGATTTAACCAATTAACCTGCAAACCAGTATCTCTTTGGGATGTGGGATGCAAAATAAAAGCACCTAGCATAAACAAGGTGTATCCAAGATGGGTAAATGCAGTATGTGGATAGTCCAACCCAAGAAGGGAACATGCTAGACCTTGTGTTGAGAACTGAGCCTGGCCAGGTGACTACTGATTCAGTGGAGAGCATTTTGGGGACAGTGATCACAACTCTACAAGTTTATAAGATGGTTTTGAGCAGGCTGGACTATTCGGGAAGGTGCTAAATTAGAGTAAGGCAAACTTCAATATTTTTAGACAGGAGCTCGGGAGGGTACATTTGGAGCAATTGTTATTAGGTAAGTCACTTGACATCTGAGTAGTTTAAAGGCTAATTGATCGATGTTCGAAACTTACATGATCCAGTAAGGATGCCAAAGAAAGGGAACCTTGGGATGACCAAAGAGTTTGTAAAGGAAATGTCTTTGACAAGTTGGATTAAAGAAAATCCTAAAGCTTTTACACCCAGATTAAATAGTAGACGATAACCACAGAGAAGGTCGGGAATTTATCAAGGATAAATGAGGGAATTCGTGTGTGGAGTCTGGGGATGTATACGAGGTACTAAATGAGCACACCAATGGCTCTACATCCTTAAAAGTACATCAAAGTCTCCACTTCTTTAAGAAGGCTTGGGAAGTTTGGCATGTTCCCAACAACTCTCACCAACTTCTACAGATGTTTCTTTATTTAGGAAAGTAAGTAGATAGAATCCATGGAATTATAAGTTGGTCAGTGGCACGGAATCTATCACCATCACAACGGGAATGTGCAAACTCCACATGGCCAGCATCAGAGGATTGAAGAAACAAGGAACTGCAGATGCTGATTTACCAAGGAAAGGCACAAAAACCTTCACAGGGTTCGGACCCCAAACGTCAACTATTCATGTTCTCCAGGGATTCTACCTGACCCGCTGAGTTACTCCAGCATTTTGTGTCTTTCATCAGAGGATTGAACGCAGTTATGATTAAAAGGCAACTATACTACTTGCTGTGTCATCTGTGTAAAAAAATTATATAATTATGCTAAGGTGTGATAAACTACCAGTACAACATGGTTTACACCAGGGTTTCATTATGGCCAAGAGCATTACCCATGCTCCAATTATAAACATGCACAGTTCTCTGGATGAACATATACATAAAATTTTTAACAGCAAAATAATTGACAAAGACAAGGCAGGCAGTAAGGTGTCTGCAATTATTGATAATCTGTTAGAGAATTATTGGTTACCAAATACCATATGTGACAAAATTTGAGAAATTAAGATTAAAGATTAGTGAAATGTAATCAAATAAGATGGACAATAAAAGAATCAAAGTGCCGGAGAGATGGTCAGGATATATGTGTGGGAAACATGGATGGGCGATATTTTGGATTGGCAGACAGGTGAACAAAGGTAAGAGATGGAAAGAAGACAAAATACTGCGATCAGCAGAGATGAGACACAAAATGTGAAGTCAGAAAGGGATATAGGTGGGGTGGGACAGTGGGAGAAATAGATGTGCATGCAGGTGGGGCATAGCAAAGAAAAAGGCGTGGGGATGTAGTTTAGTTACCTAAAATTGGGGAATTAAATGGTCATCTCATTGGGTTGTAAGATAGCCAAGTGGAATATGAGGTGCTGTTCCTCCAGTTTGTATGTGGCATCACTCTGGCAATGGAAGAGACACAGGACAGAAAGGTCATTATGGGAATGAGAAGGGGTGGTTAAAATGGTTAGTAACCAGGAGATCCCGCAGGCCTTGGTAGACCAAGCACAAGTGTTTGGCGAAAGGGGTTGGTCTCGTCGATCTAAAGGAGGCCACATCTAAAGCGAACAATGAGTGAGGCCGCATGTAAATATAGTGGGAAAAAAGTATATCACTTTGAAGAATATCAGGACGTTTTCTCCCAAGAAAATCTTTTTGCCTTCCAATACTCTCTACCTTTGAACACATGAGATTATCCAGAACTATAGTGTTTTGATTTCCCCAAATTTAAATCACTCTGCTATTCAAAGCTGTTATATCAGCTATCAGAGCCCTCATCTCTAGTTTCCCCTCCCTAAATCTCTGAGCCCTTTTTCTTTTTGTTTCTTATTCTAAAGCATTCATCAAAATCTGCCCTTTCAAACAATCATTTTATCGACTGTTCTTCAACGTACGTTTGGTTTCAAAATTTCCAGAAAACAATTTTGGATTTGTAGGTATGGAGACACAAGACCCTGCAGTTGCTGGGAACTTGAGCAAAACCCAAACTGTTGGAACTGTTGGCAGCATCTCTGGAAGTTAATGGAGTCAAAATTTCGGGTTGGAACCCGTCTTTAAGTCTGACCCTTGATTTATCTGTCCATTTCCATCCACGGATGCTGTCTAACCCGCTGAGTTCCTCCAGCAGTTTTTTTAATAAAATGGAAATTGTTTAAAAGCTTTTGTTTGAAGAAATCAGTAACAGTCAGAAAATCAATGCACAGGAGACAAAACAAACAAGAATAGGTATTTTTATATTGCTGATTTCTAACCACAAAATACCAAGCCTCTAATTAAAGCACAATTTTGTTGATTAAATCCATTGATTTATTTTTCTGAATTGCTGTGCTGGGAAATGGAACACCAATTTTTCTCCGAAGAAGTCTTGACCCGAAACATCACCCATTCCTTTTCTCCAGAGATGCTGTCTGATCCACCGAGTTACTCCAACTTCTCGTGTCTATCTTCAGTTTAAACCAGCATCTGCAGTTCCTTCCTATGCATAGCAACCTTTCTCCACTGGCTTCAAATATGGAGCACACGAAAATTTTCAAAATAAAGCAAAAGCATATCCTCACACCAATCAAATTTTAATTTTCTTCCATTAATCCTCAATCATTAAAAATACTACCCTATTACCAAGCTGTGTTATATGTGAACCATCAAGGCAAAGTTATAAAAACATTTAGATGATAGTCAAATGTAAACATTAATTGATCAAAAACAGAAGGTGAATATGTCCTAGGATCGTGTACAACAAAATTAACCATTCAACTGGTCCAATTAAACTAAAGCTATTAGTGCTGAATAATACCGTTCAAATCAAATTATGGATGGCACAATGGTTAAAAATGAAGTCCTAATTAATTACAATTTGTTCTTTGAACCAAACGGGCCAGTCTCCGTCTCCCAATGACTCAACAACCTCTCAAAGTGAAAAGTTGGCCTACACAGATTAAATTTGATTCCTGATATGTACTAAGTGATCTAATCACAGGTCAGTGTTAAAGATTCAAAAGAAAATTACAAGGCAACCTGTATGTATGTATACAAATTCAAACAGCTGTATTGTGCATCCTATTTGTGTTCACAACTGAACCCAGAAATTAGGTTGTACATAACGATGGAGAGGGGGAAACTGGAAAGGACAAAATACAGGGTTCGTACACTTGGAACAGCTATAAATTCCGGGACTTTCAAGGTAATAAAATCCCATTTTCAAGGACCAAAATCCAGCAAACATTGATGGTTTATCGGAGACTTGTATATAAATTGCTTGGTAGTGGATGATTTGATTCTGTACCAAATAAAAGTAAATAAGAAGGTTGGCTGGTCACCATCTCAGATTTGATTGAAAATCATGTTTTGCACACCTGTGGTACAAAGAAAAATCAAATTTCAACTCAAAGATCACTCGAAGTTATAAACCATTGATATAGCTTGAATTATTGCCACATGCCCTTTGGAATTTGGAGTTGAGAGCCTGTTTTTTGTTGTGTTACTTGTGTGCTCTGATGTACAGACACTGATTTTCATGAAATTCTGAGAAGGTGATCAGTCAATCCATTAGTCCAGATTGCACAGAACTAAACTAAACTACATAATAATTACACACAAGATGGTTAACTTGTCTATATTCATACTACAATAGAGCACTGATGGTCCATTTTCTCATCTCTTAGTTGTTCAATCTGAAACCATTATAATGGGAAACTTTGCTTTTCAACCAGTCCTGCAAACTTATACTGTCCCTGCCTATTTCAAAGTCTCCACTATTGTCCCTGTACCCAAAAAGACAAGGATTACTGGTCTTAATGACTACAGGCCTGACACACTGACCTCTGTAGTCATCAGGCATGAGACAGGAAAAAGAGGAAGAGAGATGGGGGTCCATGGTGGAACCCTGGTAGGGTTCTAAGAGCCAACGCCACTGGCGGGTATAAAAGGGGGCTGCATCCCCTTTATGCAGAACATTTTTGATAATTGTACCTGGAAATGGCACCGTTTTCTTGCTTATTTACCCTTAATTTATATATTATTTTTTTTATTGTTCCTTAATATAACTTGCTTGTCACTTAATTTACACAGAAAATTTGTGATAATCATACCTTAAAATGACACTAACTCCTTGCTTGTTTACACTTAATTCATATTGAAAATATTTTATATTGCACCTACACCTACTTGTAACATGATACCTATTCCTTGCTTGTTTTCTCCAATTAGAGAGAAGTATCCTTTACATAGGAAATTTTTTATAATTATACCTTGAAATTACACAATTTCCTTGCTCGGTTACCCTTAATTTATACTGTAATTTTTAAAAATTATACCTTACAACAGGGGCCTCCAAACTTTTCAGCATGAGGGCCACATTATATATTTGGCACAATTTGCAGGCCATAGGAAAAAATAAATGTCAGTTTTATAAATGTAATGAACTCAAAAAAGAACACATAAAACAAATGGAAGAAATTCAAAAAACACGTAGCCATCAATCAAGGTTAACCAACAAAATCATAAAGTTTTATGCAACCACATTAATGGGAAGGGTGGGACCGCTCTTTTGATTTCAAAATTTCATTGAAACCCTCAACTTGATAGCCTACGGCAAACTGACATGTAAGTTCCCGCGCTACCCAGTGTTGCAGTGCTAATTTTTTAGGTGCCGGAGCTGTCAAACAGGATTTTGACAGCTCCAGCACATCATTTCAGGTTTCTTTGGGGGAGGGCAAGCTAGTCTCCCAGGAGGCTCAAACAAGTTTACAGCCTATCACTACATCCTAGTGTATAACTAGTACAATAAAACATATAATACTTAATTTAATAATATGACAAAATATTGCACGGTTGCACTCACTAATTATCATGAAATATAATTATCAAGCAAGTAAAGATCATGTATTTTCAGAGGTGCCAGCCCGGCACCAACTCGCCCCGACTCTCCCGCAGCTCTGGGCCCACACACACTCACTCCTTCGACCCTTGCCTCTCCTCCAGCCACAAGGGCCGATACCTCACCAGAGTTCCAGTCACCAGGCCCACAACCTCCATGATGAAGACAGCACGTGGTCTGACTCTGCTGGGTCCTAGAGCTCCTCACTTCCTACAGGGATCGTCGCCACAAACATATCTAACAATGTTTCCCGACTTTTAATAAAAATATGCATTGTAAACGATGAAAAAACACCACATTACTCTGCATGAATGAACACTTATCATAAAAAAGTGAATTTTCAAGGACTTAAGGACCTATGATAAATCCAAGGACATTCAATGCTTGAAAAACAGAGTTTCAAATTCCAGGACTTTCAAGGACCGTATGAGCCCTGAAAATAACACGTAGAAATGTGTTCTGTCCAATTCATCTGAAATAGAAGATATTATACAAGACACTGTAAATTTCATCTGCTTAGGTAATCTCTCAGGATTGGGGATGTTGTTTTTTTTAAGTTTAGTTTAGAGACACAGCACGAAAACAGACCCTTTGGCTCCGAGTCCATGAGTTCGTGGTCGGATGCAAGCCTGGGCGATGTCATATGGAGGACAGGCTGTTGCCCATGCAGCACGTCACCCCTCTCCACGTCGCTGATCGATCCAAAGGAACACAGGGCCGTTAGTTTGGCACCAGCTCCGTCGCAGGAGCTGCCAGAGCAAGGTTGTAGACAACGACGAACTGCCTTAGGGGCTCCGACTCCGGGTTTTCTTGAGGTTTACTCCTGGAGCCTTTTCCATAACTGGATATAGCCACAAGGCAGTGGAGGTTTTAAATCAGAGCTTTCCCTCTCCGAGACGTACTGCCTTCCCAGGCTGACGAGCCCCATCTGCCCGAGACTCATGGGAGGGGGGGGGGGGGGGGGGGAGTTGGGAGCGTCTACCTTCCCGTGCAGGTCGATAGCACCTGCCCACTGCCCATAAGGTATTCCCTTTGTATTACACAACTTTCAATAAGAATATAAAGCAGGATAGTAAAAGCTTCTTTAGGTATGTGAAGAGGAAAACATTAGTTAAGACCAAAGTTGGACCCTTGAAGACCGAAAAAGGTGAATTTATTATGGGGAACAAGGAAATGGCAGATGAGTTGAACAGGTACTTTGGATCTGTCTTCACTAAGGAGGACACAAACAATCTCCTGATATAGTAGTGCCAGAGGATCTGGGTTGACGGAGGAACTGAAGGAAATCCACATTAGGAAGGCTGCTAAATCCCCAGGGCCTGATGGTCTGCATCCCAGGGTACTTAAGGAAGTGGCTCTAGAAATTGTGAATGCATTGGTGATAATTTTCCAATGTTCTATAGACTCAGGATCAGTTCCTATGGATTGGAGAGTAGCTAATGTTATCCCACTTTTTAAGAAAGGCGGGAGAGTTAGCCTGACATCGGTGGTGGGGAAGTTGCTGGAGTCAATTATAAAAGATGAGATAGCCGAAAATTTGGATAGCAGTAACAGAATCAGTCCGAGATGCATGGATTTACGAAGAGGAAATCATGCTTGACTAATCTTCTGGAATTTTTTGAAGATGTAACTAGGAAAATGGACAAGGGAGAGCCAGTGGATGTAGTGTACCTGGACTTTCAAAAAGCATTTGATAAGGTCTCACATAGGAGATTAGTGGGCAAAATTAGGGCACATGGTATTGGGGGTAGATTGCTGACATGGATAGAGAAGTGGTTGGCAGACAGGAAACAAAGAGTAGGGATTAACGGGTCCCTTTCAGAATGGCAGGCAGTGACTAGTGAGGTACCGCAAGGCTAGGTGCTGGGTCCGCAGCTATTTACAATATACATCTATGATTTGGATGAAGGGATTCAAAGTAACATTAGCAAATTTGCAGATGACACAAAGCTGGGTGGCAGTGTGAACTGTGAGGAGGATGCTATGAGAATGCAGGGTGACTTGGACAGGTTGGGGGAGTGGGCAGATGCATGGCAGATGAAGTTTAATGCGGATAAATGTGAGGTTATCCACTTTGGTAGCAAAAACAGGAAGGCAGATTACTATCTAAATGGCATCAAGTTGGGAAAAGGGGAAGTACAACGGGATCTGGGGGTCCTTGTACATCAGCCTATGAAAGTAAGCATGCAGGTACAGCAGGCAGTGAAGAAAGCGAATGGCATGTTGGCCTTTATAACAAGAGGAATCGAATATAGGAGCAAAGAGGACCTTCTGCAGTTGTACAGAGCCCTAGTGAGACCACACCTGGAATAATGTGTGCAGTTTTGGTCCCCTAATTTGAGGAAGGACATTCTTGCTATTGAGGGAGTGCAGCGTAGGTTTTCAAGGTTAATTCCCGGGATGGCGGGACTGTCATATGCTGAGAGAATGGAGCAGCTGGGCTTGTACACTCTGGAGTTTAGAAGGACTAGAGGGGATCTCATTGAAACATGCAAGATTGTTAAGGGTTTGGACATGCTAGAGGCAGGAAACATGTTCCCAATGTTGGGGGAGTCCAGAACCAGGGGCCACAGTTTGAGAATAAGGAGTAAGCCATTTAGAACGGAGATGAGGAAACACTTTTTCTCACAGAGAGTGGTGAGTCTGTGGAATTCTCTGCCTCAGAGGGCGGTGGAGGCAGGTTCTCTGGATGCTTTCAAGAGAGTTAGATAGGGCTCTTAAAAATAGCGGAGTCAGGTGATATGGGGAGAAGGCAGGAACGGGGTACTGATTGGGGATGATCAGCCATGATCACATTGAATGGCGGTGCTGGCTCGAAGGGCTGAATGGCCTACTCCTGCACGCACCTATTGTCTATTGTCTATAAATGTCTGTTTCAGGAATCTGTTATTGGCATGTTGCTGAAATGGCCTATCCAACAGGACCACACCATTTATAACCATTCTATTGTCCAATAAATTATAAATGAATATTCAATAAAGCCAGGCAAATAACAAAATCCAGAAAATTTTGAATTCTACATAATAATTTTTCAAGAATTATTCATAAGTTTCTAAGCAGAGAGTTTAGATTCTTGTGCATCCTTAAAGTTGCAAATTTGGAAAATCTCTTGCCTCTTGCTTTCGTCTTTGGTAAAAGATGACTTGAATCTTCAATGTAAGCAATACTAAAACTGTTCGTTTGTCATAAAATGCTTAGATTATTGTTAATGCAAATGTAAAAACCATAAACTCTGAACACAACTGGATGAAGACATGGATGCTGGGGAAGTTGGAGAAGGTAGTAGTGATGTCTTGAAGACAGTCCAGTTTATAGCTGAGGAGATGCTGGCAAAATCAAAAATGTCCCTGGGACCTGATCAAGGTTATTCTAGGGCATTGTGAAGAGCTAGGGATGACATTGCTGGGCAACTGGCAAAGATCTTTATATTATCAATAGCCACAGGTGAGATGCTGAGAAGTGTGTTCAGCTCTGGCTGAACAATTTTTAATCATGTGATGTGGACTCGATAAGAAGTTGTCCAATATCACCCCTTCTGAATGCTCAACCCTCCGTTCACTCAGTAACAATCCCAATAATGTCATCAAGCCCGTTCACACAGGTGTTGTTGTATTCTGGCAATCTGACCTCCACCACGCTAAGGCTAGGCGTCAGCTCTCAGACAACTCATACCTATCCTTTGACAATGACCCCACATAATATCACAAGCCACCATCTCTCAGACCTCACTAATCTCATCACCTCTAGTGATCTCCCCTCCACACCCTCCAACCTCAGTTCCCCGACTATGTCAGTTTTTGCTGGGTAGGTGGAACACTCTTTGATCCAAACATACCCTGGCACCATTCCCCAACTGGTTCTCCACTACACTTACATTATATCGGGGTAGACTCCTGTACCCATGCAAAATTAATTAATCTGATTAATTTTTCTGCTGATTTTCATCCTGCCCTCAGATTCATTTGGACTATCACCGCCACCTCACTCTCCTTTCTCAATCTCTCTATCTCCATCACAGGGGACAGACGATGTACTGACATCCACTACAAACCCACTAATACCCACGGGTACCATGACTACTTCGTGGTTTGCTTGGCAGTTGTTTTGTACATGGGATAAAATGAGACTGACTTTTAAAATTAAAAACACCCATTCAGTAACAAGTCAGGATTTCAGCTATCCTTTACAATATATTTCTCTTAAAATCTACTTCCATGGTTCGTGATATGAAAAATCAGATTTATATTTTATCATGTTTGTTCACAATATATAACATTAACAGGGACAAAATTCACTGCAAACTCAGACACTGGTGTTATTTATGAATGGTACAATTTATGCTTTGATTCCCTGGTCCTCTAATGCTGACATTCAGTTGAACTTATTAATTGTGGCAAGACGGAAATCATTTCAAATAGAACAATTTATTTTGTATCTCAACAGCAATATAAAAAGATTCCTCCAAAACAGAACAGAAAATATCTCAAGTTTAAAATTTTTAAACGTGTAACAAATTCTGCATTTAAACAAAAGGAAATCTTGAGGCATCGAAGGATATGGTCATATTATGAGCAAATGGGATTAATGTGGGTGGGCAAACAGGATGGCATGGACATTGTGGGCCAATGTTCTGAATGACTATAACTGACGATCAAGCTGTTGGTTATCTTTCATTTCAGATGAACACTTGAATTTACTTGACTGTTAACAACAACTGAAGTATTGCTCTCCACAGCAGTTTTAACTACCTTTAACTACCAGTGAAGACAAGACAACATGAAAGTATTTTTGAAAAAGGATGCACAATCCAGAACCATCATTTTGTCCTTATGTTGCTGCTAACCCTTTAAGGGAGGGGTCAAAACTACACATTTGAACAAATTAACACTTTAGAGTTGAATGTTGGGCTTATAGGACTTGATATTACAATCCCTACTATAATTGGCACCTTCGTACTATCTTGAGTGAGGGTAGGGGAAAAAGCATTATTCAGAAATGTGACATTCTTAAGAATTACAAATACAACATAGAAGCAACCAGATTGGCTGCAAGGGCAAAAAAAAGATCTAATTTAAAAATTGCTGCCTACATTCTGATTCTATAATCAAGGTCCCAAAATAATCAGGAATTGATTTGAGAAACTGGGCTAAATATTCAACACTGGTTTAATTAGACAAATGTAATTATAGAATGGGTCTAAGAATCTCTGCAATCTGATTGGCTAAAAGCTGCTGCTGTACCGTGTAATTATTTTTACCGGACGTATGATTTGGAAAATAGCAGATTTTTATTTTTATTTTACTTTTTCCCCCCCATTCTATAAAACAGATGATACACAGGTCTATTTCGTGCTTTGGATGGAATTGTGTGCACGCGGAAACTTTGGAATGGTCTAAAACACACTCGGCTGCGCCTCGTGTGTTTAAACCATTCCAAAGTTACCTTGTGCACACAATTCCTACGACGCACTCAGACCTGTGCATCATTTGTAAACTGATCTTACCAATTTAAATAAAACACTAAAGAGACCTTTAATGCAATTTAAAAGATAAAGATAATTGTTAAAATGAATTGCTAAGCTGTGATTAATAAAGCAGATTGTTAAAATGAAGTGTAGAATCTTTGCTATAGCAAAATATTTTCCTAATTTGTGGGCTGAAGAAAGACACTGAAAAATCCACATAAACTAGTTTTATCCAGTACCTTCATTGTAATGGAAAGTCTTATTTTTCCTTAGACTATACATAAATAGACAATAGACAATAGGTGCAGGAGTAGACCATTCAGCCCTTCGAGCCAGCCATTCAATGTGATCATGGCTGATCATCCCCAATCAGTACCCCGTTCCTCCCCATATCCCCTGACTGCTATCTTTAAGAGCCCTATCTAGCTCTCTCTTGAAAGTATCAAGGTAGAAAATGGAATTTGAGCATCAATTTTTACTTCTGGTGTAAAATAGTGATTAATTAATGACTAAATTGATTAATCAGATATAATTTATTTAATTATTTTGCTACATTTATTTATAGACCTTTTGAAATTTGCACAACAAAAAAAGCATGGAAATGCATTAGGCCACTTTTCTTTGTGAATAGCTCTGGAATCCCTGGATTAGGCAGGATAAAAGCAAATAGATTAATCGGTAACTATCACTGGCAGGAATAAAAGAAACTCAACAATGTGAAAGACAATGAATGCAGATCCTATGTTAATTTAACAATCCAGCCAAGTGCTGATCATAAATCAACTTGATCCTGTGATGCTGGTTGGACACTTTATATTTTGGCAATAAAAGCAGTTGCAGGGACCGAGGAAGCAAATGTTCTTCTAAAACAAGTCCAGCATTTTGTTTCAGCCTACCGAACATTATATCTTGGGTATAGTTCAGAGTCTCTTACTGAGAAGGGCTGTTTGTGACTAGAATGGAATTCTGTCCAAGCAACACTTCACCTTTGGACCATGCAAAATACCTGTACAATCACATTCTAAGGTGACGAATGCAGACAACGTACTGTCTGAATACAAAAATGAGAGAAGCATTCCCATTGGAGGACACTCATTTTCTTCATGGAAAGGGTAGTTTCCTTTCAACAGGTTTTAAAACAGGTTCAAAATCTCCTGGCTAAGTTTAATTTTTGCAATCTGGACACATGTACACCTAACACGAGAGGTTTTGGGTATTTGAAGACCAGCTCACCTTTTAGTTCACTTCAATCCCACACTCCTGGTCTTTTGGCACCTGGTGCAAACGGTTGCGAGTGTTGGTTCTCTGGCTCCTTTGACCAGTCCCACGTGCTGCCAGGAAAGGTTCTTTACAGGTCTAGGCAGCAGGCTTGTCAGGGGGGTCACACTGTCCACATGATCAATTCTCCTTTGCTGTCAGCTTCACAGCTGGACAACAGTGTGAATGCATGGCATCACCTTTTAAGATTCAGGTATTTTGCAAATAATAGGCACTGCAGAACCCTAATTGCTGAGGAAAATATTTTAATTTGTATTGTTTTAAGTTTTTTGTGAAATAAAGTTTGTAGCAAAAAGCTTAGCTCACATGATCAAGATTAAATGTAGATTAAGGTTACATGAGAAACATTGATTGGTTACAGTGAAATGTTCAGTGATCAGTTGCCCAGGACTGGATTGTACCTTTCCCAAAAATAACAAAAAACAGTGCACCAAACACATCAATACAAGCAGCAATGTAAAACACAGTTCGCCATTCTGCAAGTGTATGCTGTGGAATGAAAACAAAAGAAATTAAATCCTGATTTAAGTAAAACAGACTACTAATGTAAAATGTACAGATAATCTCATTCTTGCTGTCAGTATTAAAGAAAACAAGATTTTATGGCTATTGAATACATTTCCAATTAATTCCGTTAATGGGTTTATGAATTAATTCCACTGAGAAAAAAAGTCTTGGATAGCCTTCCATACTCTCAAATAAAATATTTATTTCATAAAAACATACTTTACTTAATTTATAGCTCTACTTCTCTCCTTCTCCTGAGTTGAATGTTGTCATTTCAAAACAGGTTGCGGTATTCAGAAACTAAATATAATTCTTCAATACCATACCTAAACCCATCATCTCATTAACTAGAAGAGTGCTACCTCTGCCATATTTCTCCTCCACGTTGCATATTTTAATGATATGGAATTTCATTAGATCAAAATCCTGCAACTCTACTCAGTGTCATGCTGTAATGATTCAAGCTTGTGGCTCACTAGTGCCACCTATATGATTAGTTAGTGATGGGCAATACTTTCTGGCTTCATTAGTTCTGGCCATAACAGACAAAAGACCATTTCAAGAACTTCCAAAATCCTAAAGATTTGTCCTATTCTGTCTGCCTCTGCAAAAAGGCTAACATTCTATTTTCTACCATTACTGTGACATACAGAATAGGACAAATAATTTACTTACCTAGAAGTCCAATCTAAACATTATCATTTCAACAAATGAATGCTAAAATAGAGAGATTCATGCCAAGGTAGTCATCACTTTTCACTTGTTCAAAATATTTATAATACTTACATTGTATGTCAAGACTTTGGCAATAACTGGTCCTACCATTCCAGGAATTGTGGCAAATGTGTTTGTGATCCCAAGTAAAATTCCTGCATATCTAATGACCACAAAATAATCGATTTGAGTTCAATAATAAATGTACAGAAAACTATAGAAATATACATAAATTCTTCCACTCCATACAACAATGATATCACATGATATAGTGGATGTCGGTCAGAAGTCTATCACCTGCGATGGAGATAGTCAGGTCAAGAAATGGTAGGGAAGTGTCAGAAGTGGTCCAGGTCTATTTGAGTGCCGGATGGAAGTTAGTGGTGAAGCGGATGAAGTCAGTGAGTTGTGTGCGGGTGCAGGAGGTAGCACCAATGCAATCGTCGATTTAGCGGAGGTAGAGGTCGGGGGTGGGGCCCTGGTACGTCTCGAACAAGGATTGTTTGACGTACCCTACAAAGAGGCAGGCATAGCTGGGGCCCATGCGCGTGCCCATAGCTACGCCTTGTAATTTGGAGGAAATGGGAGGAGTCAAACAGAAAGTTATTAAGGGTAAGGACCAAATAATGCCTAATGGTAGAAGTCCAACAGAAATCTGTGATTGATAGGCTCAGCTTCTCGCCAAGAACTATGATATGCATTAGAGCCACTCCAACTAACAAGTTGAAACAGTCACATCCCAAGTAATAAAAACTCAGTTGCAACGGTATCCCTGCTGAAATCTTAAAATTCCGTAGTGTAAATCCTCAGGCATGAATCCGCTATCTATTTGTTCAAATTTTGAAAGGGGACAACCTACCAGGGGGATGCTGTAATCATGATCGTCTGTAAGAAAGGAGGCTACAAACGCTCTACTCTGATAAAGGAAAGATCATCACTAAGGTCCTTCCGAACTGTTTCCTCCTCGTTGATGAAGAGCTGTTCCTTGAATCGCAGTACCGATAGAGGAACCAGGACCAGAAACATTAACTGAATCTCATTCCACAGATGTTGCCTGGTCTACTGAGTTTTTCCAGCATTTTCCATTAGCATTACCTTATTTCTTCCAGTTATGATAAATGCCCATCATTGTATATGATTAATCGCATTGCAAATTACTTATCATTGCAGTTGGGGGAAGGTACTACCAAAGCATAATTAAAAGAAAGAAAACATCCAAACCTTCTGACAGAGATTAAGATGTTAATTTTGGAAGAACACAAATTGTTTGAAGTGGAAAAAGCAATTTCTCTTTCCCACAGTTTTAATGGGGGAGCTTTGGAAAATCATTTTGTTTTTCAACAAAATAAATCAGGTTCACTTACGATGGAGCAATATCCAGATGATTAATATTGAATCCAGACATACTGAAGCCTCCTAACGCAGAAGATATTGTAACAAATAACACAGCCGCTGTATAATTACAGCCTATATATCCAGTAGCAACCAGGAATATTGCAGGCCCGATCATACCTGTAACAAAACAAAAATTATTAGGGTTATTATACAGGTGTAAACAAGAAATTAGTTTTCCTTCTTCAGTTGCTACGTTTCTGAACTCTCTGGAGATCTTAGTTACTGCACTTAAAAACAATCAAACAATCAATTGTATATGGCAGGCACTGCTTTTAAGGGTCGGTTTTTGCTTCAGCAAATCTGAACGCAGCAAGTGAAAAATACCAGGACTAATTGCTCCAATTGTAGAAAATGAATTGCAGATCCAGGTTAATACACAAAAGGACACAAAGTGCTGGAGTAACTCAGCAGGCCAGGCTGCATCTTGGAGAACATGGATAGGTGTTGATTAAATTCAGTACCTAGCAAATTCCAATTTTACTATGAGGAGTCATTTTGATCTCACAACATGTCGATGATATGCTACAAAATACTAAGTTATCCTCTTGGTTCCAAACTATTTAGGTATCTCATACAAAATGCTTAGGTTCTTAAAAAAAAAAGTGGGTAGTAAGATAGTGGGTAGTAAGATAGTGGGTAGTAAGATAGTATTTGTTCCATTAGATTAAAACATAGCAAGTGGAACTATTCAAAATGGAATGGGGATAGAAGCAGGAAACTACATGCCAATTATCTTAACATCAGTCTTATAACCATATAACCATATAACAATTACAGCACGGAAACAGGCCATCTCGGCCCTACAAGTCCGCGCCGAACAATTTTTTTTTCCCTTAGTCCCACCTGCCTGCACTCATACCATAACCCTCCATTCCCTTCTCATCCATATGCCTATCCAATTTATTCTTAAATGATACCAACGAACCTGCCGCCACCACTTCCACTGGAAGCTCATTCCACACCGCTACCACTCTCTGAGTAAAGAAGTTCCCCCTCATGTTACCCCTAAACTTCTGTCCCTTAATTCTGAAGTCATGTCCTCTGGTTTGAATCTTCCCTATTCTCAAAGGGAAAAGCTTGATCACATCAACTCTGTCTATCCCTCTCATCATTTTAAAGACCTCTATCAAGTCCCCCCTTAACCTTCTGCGCTCCAGAGAATAAAGACCTAACTTATTCAACCTATCTCTGTAACTTAGTTGTTGAAACCCAGGCAACATTCTAGTAAATCTCCTCTGTACTCTCTCTATTTTGTTGACATCCTTCCTATAATTGGGCGACCAAAATTGTACACCATACTCCAGATTTGGTCTCACCAATGCCTTGTACAATTTTAACATTACATCCCAGCTTCTATACTCAATGCTCTGATTTATAAAGGCTAGCATACCAAAAGCTTTCTTTACCACCCTATCTATATGAGATTCCACCTTCAAGGAACTATGCACGGTTATTCCCAGATCCCTCTGTTCAACTGTATTCTTCAATTCCCTACCATTTATCATGTACGTCCTATTTTGATTTGTCCTGCCAAGGTGTAACACCTCACATTTATCAGCATTAAACTCCATCTGCCATCTTTCAGCCCATTTTACCAAATGGCCTAAATCACTCTGTAGACTTTGGAAATCCTCTTCATTATCCACAACACCCCCTAATTTAACCCCCCTCTTAGGAAAATGTTACGTTATTTTCAACCGGTTGAACACCGATTTTCTGGCACCCTGGGTTTCAGAGCCTTTCTGGATTATGTGTGTTTCTGGCCCAACAGCAGTCACGTGATAATAAAACGACAGTACACCTCTGGCCCACTCATGATACCCCTCCCATGTCTCAAAAGCACCATGAAGTGCCAGAAACTTAAATAAAACAAATATAAAATATAAACTGAATTTGAATGGAATGACCTGCCATCCCGTCCCTGGCTTGCACCATCTCCACAGCCGTTTAGATTCCCGGCTTCCGACGCCACTCCTGACTCACAAGGTGTACCAGCAAGCCTTTTATTAGGTCAAGCTCTCTGGAGAATAGATACTGTAGGTGACATTGAGACCTTTCCAAAGACTGATTCAGTCGGCTGAGTTACTCCAGCACTGAGTAATTTCACTTTAAAACTAGGCGACGATACCGCTAGCCTGCACCAGCGAGCCATTCTTTACTGGTTCACACGGCTGGTGCAGCTCATGTTGTAGCTCTTCAGTGTGCCCCCTCGGTCACCGTGGGACACCCTCCCCTTTCACCTGCTGTCACTTCCAAGGTGGAGTATGTTGGCGAATCAGGGGGAGGAGGAGGAGGCAGCGGTGGTGGGGCAAGGTGGGGATGGGAGGAGGAAGCCCTAGCCTCTGACAAGGTCGCCTCCCCCTTCTCTTCCCCCAGCCCCTTCTCTTCCCCTACCCCATTCTTCCCCCCCCCCCCCCCCCCTCCATGTAATGTGTGGTGTCTCACAGAGATTGGTGTTGGTGCCTCAGTTTCACAATTATATAAACAACTTGGATTAAGGCACTGAAGGGAGGGTTGCAAAATTTTCTGATTATGTTGAAATAAGAAGTACAATATATTTTGAATAGGACACAAGGAGACTACAAAGGGATATGGTAGGTGTATGGGCTAAATGTTAACAAATGGAATAAAAATATGGGAAAATGTGAATTGGTTCATTTAGTCTGGGTAAATTTAAAATACATTGAACAAAAAGGTGTGAGACTGTAGAATTTTGAAATGCAGAGAAAAATTGGTGTTTTAGTATTCAATTCATTAAAGGCAGTACACATATTTATTATGTAATTTGGAAAGCTAACAATGTTATCGTCCAAGTCCAGGGAAATTTAGTATGTGTAGGAAAGTAATGCTTCAATTATGTAGGACTCCGGCGAGACATATCCTGATTACTGTGAATTTTATTGGATTGCTTATTTAAGAAAGACTGTAAATGCTGGAAACAGTTCAGAGAATTTTTAGGAAACTGTTACTGCGATGAGTAAGCTGGAGGAAAGGTTTGACTGACTTGACTTGGAAGGGCTTGATTGAAGCACTTATGATCCGAGGAGGCCTTAACAGTGTGGATGTGGAGCAGACATTTCCTCATTGTATAATCTAGAACCAAGTGTAGCAGCTGTTTGAAGATAAATGGTCCTTAAATTTGAGACAGAGATGAGGCTTTTTATTTCTCCCAGAGTAATGGGCATTTTTGTTAACACTTTTCATCGAAGAGCCGTGGAAGCAGACTTACGTTTTTTTTTTTTAGGCTGATGTAGATACTTGATAAGAGGGTGGGTGAGAGGTTACCTGGGATAGGCAGGGATGTGGAATTGAGGTCACAATCTAACTGAATGGCAGAACAAGCTCGAGAGACTGAATGGCCTCTTGCAGCTTCTAATTCATGTTTTATGGATCACTTCACGGCACGAAATTTCGTTCAGACCGTAAGGTCTGAATGACAATAAAGGTATTCAATTCAATTCAACTTCACAGAGAAGCAATCTGCTCCACTGTTCCATTTGGCACCTTGCTTCCTTTCTTTCATATTTTTATTCCATGCAGTACCAACCTTTTTTTTAAATCCATTAGCCACTTATTTCCAAGATATAACAAAACATGTACGTTTGCATTATAAATGTGGAAATGCTGCTAATAATTATCTCTTTTTAAGCCAATTACTTATGTTACCATCCTTTTCTTCCTTTCACCTTTCTTTAATTTGCCCAACATATTGTCTTTCGAAAATCCAACACATAATTCTATCCATGTATTAAATAGATCCACGCTGTTTAATACCAATAGAGCTCTCAGAGTCATAACGTCATACAGCGCAGAAATAGGTCCTTCAGCCTAACTGATCCATGTAGATCAAGATGCCCCATCTAAGTTAGGCCCAACTAATAATGCAGAGTTCAGCAGCTTGAAGTTACCTGCCTAATTTCTGCTGTTCTGACATGCAGGAACAACATTAACTATCCTAGCTAATTGGCCAATTACCAATTTGACTAATTATTTTATTAATATTGGTTTTAATCTGTCAATTCTGGTTTATCAGAATCAAGACCCAAACCATGTCAGCAATTCCTCAGCAATAAAAACAAATATAAATTCTGAACCCCTTACCTATTAAGGTGAATATTTTCCGAACAGCAGATGTAGTCCAATTCTGTTTTTTAATCAGGTAATCAGCAATCAGTCCAGCACTGATCATTACTATCCAACAGAAGAGATATGGCAGAGCTGATAAAAATCCATTCTATATGTATATATATAAAGAAATATCATCATTATAGAGGATTTTCCCAATAATGGATTTATCTTTGGAAATCTTATACGGGAAATAATCAAGTAAAACTTAAAGCAAGCTCCTCCCAAATTGAATACAGCAATAGTAACCCCAATTTTCAGGTTGTGCAACACTCTAACATGAATTTGCATTAATCTGGGCCCTTTCATATTGACTCAGACTCGTGCCTGGAATGGTAATCAGCAGTCTACCCATTCACCAGGGCTGGAAGAAAAGGACTGATTTCACTGACTCTGTGCATGTCTATTATGTTGTCTAAACAGCATAATGGTATCAGGCAGACCAGCAAGGCGGTCCCAACTTCATTGTGCCTGAGATCTGACGAAGTAGCCATGGACTTTTGCCACATGTAAACTTGAGATATGTAAACATATAAACATTTTGAGATATTTGAAAACTTAAATATTTAATTTTTTTAATAACTTTAATTTTAAGTTAAGGTCATAAGGTCATAAGTGATAGGAGCAGAATTAGGCCATTCGGCATATCCAGTCTATTCTACCATTCAATTATGGCTGATCCATCTCTCCCTCCTAACCCCATTCTCCTGCCTTCTGCCAATAACCCCTGACACCCATACTAATCAGGCACCTATCTCTGCCTTAAAAATATCCATTGACGGCCTCCACAGCCTTCTGTGGCAAAGAATTCCACAGATTCACCAAACTCTGACTAATGAAATTCCTCCTCAATTTCTTCTTAAAGGAACGTCTTTAATTCTGAGGTTATGACTTCTAGTCCTAGACTTTCCACTAGTCGAAACATCTTCTCCACATCCAATCCATCCAAGCCAAAAAATATTACTTACTCCATGCCTCCGAAATCTTTGCTCTACAATCTCCATAGAAATCAGTGGACTCTTGGATTTTGCTCCACATTGGAGCTGGCAAATAATTCCCTGACCAGCCATTGGATTCCATGAGGAGTCCGGCAGTAGAGTAAACTGAAATTTTTGGCCCTGCAAGTCCCAGACTTAGCCATTTCACAAAATCATAAACGGAGGAGAAAGTCAAAATGGTATTAACTAAGTGAATGGCTCAAAAAACAAGAACAATATCAAAATTTGAGTAGCAGCATATATGACAAAAAACAAGAAGGCCAAAAGGTAGAACACAAAATGTTGGAGTAACTCAATGGGTCAGGTAACATCTCTGAAGGACATGGATAGGCAACGTTTTGGTCAGAACATTTTTTCAGACTGATGAAGTGAAGAGTTCAGACCCGAAACGTCACCTATACTTGTCGTCCGGAGATGTTGCTTGACCTGCTGAGTTACTCCAGCACTTTCTATTCTAATCAAGTTTCCAGCGTCTGCAGTTTCTTATCTCTCCACCCCTAAAAGGTAGGTTTGTAAGATTGTCTTAAAAGAGAGACTCAGGAAGGTTAGATCACATGGTAGGATGCTCTGGAAAGTTAGATCATATAGGATCCAGGGAGAGCTATCTAACTGGATACAGAACTGGCTTAATGGTATGAAACAGAGGGTTGTGATGGAAGGTTTTGTGTCAGGCTGGAGGCCTGTGACCAGTGGTATGCCTCAGGGGCCGTGTTGAGTCCATTGCTGTTTGTAATTCCTATCAACGATTTGCATGAGAATGTACATCGCAAAATTAGTAAGTATGCAGATGGCACTAAAGTAGGTGGTATCGTACACAGTGAATATGGCTACCAAGAATTACAGTAGGATCTTGATCAGCTGGGCAAGAAGGCTGAAGAATGGCAATTGGAGGTTAATTCAAATGTGTGAGGTGTTGCATTTTGGGGAAGTCATACTAGGGAGGGACCATCACAGTGAACAGCAGAGCCCTCAGAAATGTTGTAGAGCAGAGGGAGTGAGGAGTACAATTACATAGTTCCTCAAAAGTGGCATCTCAGGTAGATAGGGTGGTGAAGGCTTTGGCACACTGGCATTTATTTGTCAGTCAAAGAATTGAGAAAAGAAGGGGGATGTTATGTTCAAGACATCGGTGAGGCTGCATTTGGAATATGGAGTTCAGATTTGGTCATCCTGCTATAGCAAGGATGCCTTAGGCTGGAAAGAGTTCAGAGGGGATTTACAAGAATCTTGCCAGGACTCGCGTGCCAGGATCTTATTCCTTGGAGCATAGGAGGATGAGAAGTGATTTTCAAAAATCAAGAAGGTAAGGTGCATGCAGTCTTTTTCCTAGGATAGGGGTATCAAGTACTAATGGGCATAGGTTTACGGTGAGAAGCGAAAAATTTAATAAGAACTCGAGGGGGAATCTTTTTCGCACACAGGGTGGTAGGTATATGCCAGGTTAAATAGTCGAGGCAGGTACAATAATAACATCTAAAAAGAAATTTGAATGGTACATGGATAGGAAACATTTTGAAGATTTGTGCCTGTTGCAAGCAAATGGGACTAGCTTGGACGGGGCATCTTGACAGGCCTGTATGAATTGGGCCTTTTTCCATGATGTATGACTCTATGACAACAGAGAGATAGAGGAGTTAATGATGGGAATTCCAAAGCTAAAGTTCTAAATAGACAGCTACCCAATGATAGGAGCAAAGTGAGATACATTTTGGAAGAACAGAATAGTATCAAATATTTGCTGGGTTGAAGGTTGGACAAAGCCTTTGAGAGGGACGGCATAGTGGCGTAGCAGTAGAGCTACTGCCTCACAGTGCCAGAGACCCGCGTTCGATCCTGACTACCGATGCTTGTCTGTGCGGAGTTTGTACGTTCATCTCATGGCCTGCGTGGGTTTTCTCAGAGATCTTCGGTTTCCTCCCACACTCGAAAGATGTACAGGTTTGTAGATTAATTGGCTTAGTATAAATGTAAATTGTCCCTAGTGTTTGTGTGCGGGGATAGCTGGTCAGTGCGGACTCGGTGAGCCGAAGAAGCTGTTTCTGTGCTGTATCTCTAAACAAAACCAAACTTTTTTAAAAAATGCATATTTTTAATTGAAACATTGACTAGGTATGTTGCAAAGCCTACCTGAAGCGTCGTTGAAGATCTGCTGCTGAGGGTGTGCGCGATTTTGGCGCCGTTTAGAGGGGGCGGGTTTAAAACGCGATTTTCTCTAAGCTGTTCCAATCGAAAATGTTCAGCCTAGTTAATTATTAACGAAAAATCGCTGGAAGACCCCGTCGCAAAAGCTATTATTAGGTTTAAAGGCCTTGAATAATAGTTATAGTAGTTTAAAAATCAATCTCTAAACCCGCGACCGCCAGCAACCGCAGGGTCTCATAAAGCAAATAGCAGAAGTTAGGTTGTATATTTTTACATTAAAAAGGGCTTCTAAAGATCCCTTTATACTAAGTTTAATATTGCGAGTAGCTCAATTTGGGCCCATTATATCGCGCAGTATTTTTCTCGGCATTTGGGGCACAAATCTACCGCAATGTGAACGTTCTAAACCAGCGTGTTCCACAGGGACCCACTGGAAAGCTGATTTAAATGGGCATTTATTTACAGCAATTAAACACTAAATTCCTTCCATTTGGCCTATAAATTAATGTAAATGAGATTTAAAAATCATGTTTTATTGTGAATTATTTGTGAATATTATTTGGACATTTAGGCTATTTAAAAATGTTAATCATTTATTAAGAAATGGATAGATGTTTAGATCTAGTAATTGAAGTCTGAAATTAGCTACAATTAGGTAACTAACTAATTATATGCTTTAATTTCAGGTCATCCAAGTAAGATTATTTTATATTTGTTTCAGAATGCTTCAATCTATGATAACTGAAAATTTCATTCAGTTCTCTTAATTTTTAAGAAAGTTATGGGCTTTTGACTGTTCACGATCACAGCTTTTTTGTTATGTCCATAGAAAATCAATAGGGAACAAGATGCTCATTTCCCAGTATGAAAATGGCCATAACTTTTTAAATACTTGAGATATGAAAGTGAATTAGGTGTCAAATTAAACTTATTTTTATGCTTTATCTGATGGGATAAATTACAGACTTGATTTTTAAAATCTCAAAATTTTGTAACATTGCTACATTGACAGATCAGAATCCAATTGAGTTAGATACGTAGTGGATAAACAAGACCTGGCACAAGTTTAAGATATTGACAACAGCATTTTGGATGAACACGTTTATACAAAGGTGGTGGAATTACAGTGTTCAATTAATAATTAATTAAACTTTACTTATACTCAAACCTCCATTTATTTTGCTCATAGTTAATCGGAGAATATACAACTTACCAGGAGATTTCAGAAGGACATAGATTGGTGAAATAAGCACATGTAATTTTGGACAGAAATGTGGCAAGCGGTACATTTTGGAAAAATGGGGGGGAAAAAACCCAATGCCAAGCAACCCAAACTAAATGCTATAATTTTAAATGCAGAAGGAGAAAGAAATAGCAGTTCATCATTTTTGGTCGGTGACAAGTCAAGGTTGTTCAGGTATACGACATCGTAAACTAAAGCATTATATACCACTGGCCTCATCTGCAGCATTATGTGCTGATCTATATGAAAGTCGTTATGGCCTTTGAAGAAATTTTGGGACATTTACAATAATGTTACAAAGGATCGAGAACTTATGTTACATTTAGAAACTTGGATTGTTCTCCCTAACATAATCCTAACAGGAAGATTCAGCACACTCACAAAATGAAGGGTTTGATAAAGAAAATAGAAAACAACTCTTTCCTCTAAGAAAACTGTTGGTAACCAAAAATAGTAACTGGCCAAAGAACCAGAGGCAAGATGGAGGATTATTATTTTAATGCAACCGAGTTACAATCTGAAACAAATTGAAAATGTGGAAGTAGGTTCAAAGACAGTAACAAAGTGGTACATCATAAATGTGGTTTGACTAAAATTTCCCCATTATTATGTACTACACAATGCACTAAGACCACATTGGGAGTGAATTTTTACCTGTGGAATGACTATGTGAGGGAGCTCTTCACTCAGGAAATCTTAAAGTTTGGTTCTATTGTGTTCATTTCTACCATTGAGAAGAGATGCAGACATTTTCTACAACAGATCATGATTGGGTGTGGAAGTTTATGAATTTAATTGTAATCACATTAGTATAAATGCATTGCTTAGTATAGAAATTGCTGCTCCTAATATGCAAGAACACTACCGTGTGGAATATCTTCACTGAGTAGAGGCAATATTTGCTATGCTAAAATGCACGGACGAAAGGGGTTCAATGCCAGTTCTCAATGAGCCTAAACTGATATCAATAAAGTTGACGAGATACTGCTCATGAATATTACCCAAAGAACATCATCAGTGAGAGCAAGCAAATGTATGAGGGAACACAAATGTGTGTTGCAGATTCACATGTGTTAGCCAAGAGAAACGCGTATCTGTTAATCCTCACCCCCTTGATTGCCTTGTTTGTACAATGTTTACTGTATAGAGCAGTAAATCTAAAAAATACATTTATAGTGAAGTTCCTGTCATATTTTTGGATTTAGCTGGTATTAGAATAATTTAAACCAAACAGATAAACTGAGTTTCTTACTAACAGTGAAGTGGTGTTGGATATTAACAAAATAATAAATAATAATTAATATTAATGCAGAAATAATATCAGACAGAAATAATATTAACCACCATCAAGAACAATTTACCAAAGCATGATACAGCTTTAAAAAATCAAAAGATCTAGTTTAACTGTAGTTACTGCTTCCTCCAAATTTCACAGGAAACACTGTGGAAGCTATAAAAATGTGCACTTACCTCTTTAATGTCAAATTGTAAAATTTCTTCCATGTATGTTGGAAGCAGTGTTAATAATGTATAAAAAGTCCAATTGTAGCAAAAATGAGGAACAATTATAGCCCAGAGTGGCAAAGATTTCCATATGGATAGCCATGGTACATTTTCCTTAGAAGAACACTATGGAAATAGAAAAGGAAAAATGTCAAAGGAGAAAATAACCTATATAATTATCTGAATGCACATGTGAGCGTGGCAAAATAATCTGGAACTAGTGTTTAAGAAAGAGCAGCAGATGCTGGTTTAAATCGAAGGTAGACACAAAATGTTGGAGTAACTCAACAGGCGAGGCAGCATCTCTGGAGTGAAGGAATGGGCAACGTCTTCAGTCTGAATGAAGATGGGTCTCGACCCGACACATCGCCTTCTCAAATACTTGTTGGACCTGCTTGCTGCTTCTTGTGATTCATGCACTGAAATACCTAGATCCCTCTGAACTTCTTTCATTATCAAGCTCCCTCCATTTAGATAATAATCCATCTTTTGATTTCTCTTACCAGAGTGCATAACTTCACACCTCCATATTAACCTCCATTCACTGGGGTTTCTCCCATTCATTCAATCTATCTATCTATAGCCCACTGCAGAATCATAATGTATTCGTCACAACATGCCTTTCCACTTATTTTTGCATAATTTTTTGGGAAACTTGGAAACCTTACATTTTGTTCCCTCCTCCAGATCATAAATGTAAATATAAACTGAGAGCCAAGAAACAATTCCTGGGATACTCCATGATTTATATCCCTTCAATCTGAAAAGCATTCATTTGTTCCAACTCTTTGTTTCCTCTGTGACATCCAGTTTTCAGTCTAATGCTAACACATTTCTTGCAATATCGTGGGCCTTTAATTTATGCATCAGCTTCTTCTGTGGCACATTGTTAAATGATTTTTGGAAACTCTAAAACACTGCGTCGAGTTTCCTCTTTATCATTTTTCTCTGAGACATCCTCAAAGCATTTGAGCAAATTTGTCAAACATAATTTACTTTTCATAAAATCACATTGATTAGGTTTGACATGAAATCAATTTTCCTAAATTTCCTTTTCGATTATTGACTTTGTCAAGACATTATTTTAACATTACAAAAACAAGCTGAATTCCTCAAGTCAAGTGACAATGACTGTCCTTTGATATTAAGCAGCACAAAAGAAAAAAAAGTGACATTTAGAGGTCAGCGCCAAGGCCTCGCCATAGGAACTCCTTAGGATAATATCTTTGCTTTATCTTCAGCTGTTTCTGTAAATGAGCCTTTCTCCATTGGAGCATTGTATACTGGGCCATTTGTTAGTGATTGCAAATAATGCAACTATTTGTAGTCTCTAAAGTAACACAGTCCATGCAACAGAGATGGACAATATCTAAGCCTTAGTTGACTTGGCAAGAAACTCTCATGCCACACACGCCAGGCAATGACCATCTTCAACAAAACGCTACCTTAACTTCTAGCATGGATATTGAATGGCTTACCATTGCTGACTTTTTGATGACTTTTTTTTTGATGGGCCTCTGAAGTTAAAGTACTCAACATGTGTCAATTGTTCTGATGTGACAGCATAGCCTACCTGGCCACGAAGTGAATAAATTATGTAATCTTGCTCGGCATTAGATATAGTTTTGTGGGTTTTTGGCGAGTCACTCGCCAGCCAGAACCATAACAAACACCAGATGACTCCCAGTGCACCTGAAAAAAACAAGAAACTATTTCATCTTTAAAATGTAGGTAATCTATATATCAAAAACACAAGAAGATATACACAAAATGCTGGAACTACTGAGCAGGACAGGCAGCATCTCTGGACAGAAGGAATGGGTGACGTTTCGGGTCAAGACCCTTCTTCAGACAGAGTCAGGGGAGGGGGAGACTAGAGAAATGGTAGGGTAAGGTGTGAAAACGACAGATCAAAGCAGGCAATGTTCAAGGAAATGTAGAATGGTACATTGTTAGCTGAGGGGAAGGTGACAACGACGCATACAATCAATAAAATATCAGTGAAATTAATCAGGAAGACAGTGAAACTAGTTGAACTAAGATGGGGGAGGGATGGAGAGCTGGAAATCAAGGGTTACTTGAAGTTAAAGAAATCATACCGCTGGATTGTAAGCTGCCCAAGTGAAATATGAGGTGCTGTTCCTCCAATTTGCATTGGGCCTCACTCTGACAGTGGAGGAGGCCCAGGACAGAAAGGTGAGTATGGTAATGGGAGGGGGAGTTAAAGTGTTTGGCAACCAGGAGATTGCATAGGCCTCGGTGGACAGAGCGGAACAATCACTGAGCCTGCGTGTGGCACAATGCATAATACAAGAATCTTGTGCCTATGTACACCAATTTAAAGATTCCACCACCAAAAATACATTTATATAATACATATTAGCAGCTTCAGAAATTGTAAAACTTGACCAGTGAAATAATTCTGACGTGATAGGCTGTTTCCCTGCTAATGTTACTTGAAACATAAACAAATAAAAAATAGAAACATGCAGGGAATACTCATTTCAGACTGTATTTAAAACTATATTGTACAATATATTCACCATTCCAACTCTGAATTGGTGTAATATGCAATAGTTTGTAAAGATCCAAAAGGGTATTTACCAATTTTGTAGACAAATGTAAGAAGTAACCTTCCGACTAATCCACAATGTTAAGTTCCAGTTACAAAGTTATCCTCAACAAATTTGTTCTACTGCAGGTTTGACAAGCAGAAACGTAACCCTGGTACCCCCTCCCCCTCCTCCACAACCAACACAGTCAGACCCCAGTCTGTAAAGACTAGACCCTTCTACACCCACTCCTCCCCAATTACCACTTCGCACCTACTTAAAGCAAGACTCCAGTCTGAAGACTGGACCCTTTCCCACCCACACCTTTCCAATCACTACAATTAGTGTTTAAAAAATGTTGAGATTCTCTCTCCTGAAGGCCACGCCCCTTCCGGAGGGACTATAAAACCCGGAAGTGTTGAGTGCCTCAGTCAGTCTCTCTAAGATGGGGGAAGCGAGAGGGTCATGTCTCTCAGTCCGAGCTTAGAATAATACTGAATACATGTGTACTAAACCGTGAGTGCCCTTAATGTGGTTTGAAAATGCTTGCTAAAAATGTTTTTTGGTTTGAAAATGCTTGCTAAAAATGTTTTTTGGTTTGAAAATGCTCGTTAAAAGTGTTTTTTGGTTTGAAAATGTATGCTAAAAGTGTGTTTTGGTTTAAGAATGCTAAATTTGCCTTGCCTAATTGAAAAGTTGGTTTGAGAATGCTAAAGTTGCCTTGCCCAATTAAAGTTGCCTTGCCCAATTAAAGTTGCCCAGCCAAATGCCACAGGTTTGTTTTGAAAATGCGCCTTTTAACTGTGCCTTATAGAAAAGTATGCAACAGTTTTTGGAAGGAAAAGCAGTGAATAAACATTTTATTAGATCAGGACTGTGTTTAATGCAAAATTGCCGCTCATTCCATGACTTCCGCTTAGTGGAGAGATGGCGCTGAGTGCGTCGTTTCAGCTTAGTGGAGAGATGGCGCTGAGTGCGGAAGGCCCAGAGTGAAGACTCCACCCTGAACCATTTGAATAATTCAAGAGAGTTTACTGCCATGTATATGGTGAGTGTGTTTGTTGAAAGTTAGTTAAAGCACATTTTTGCTGTAGCAGCAGCTGTAGAGGAGTGTTTGAGTAAAAATGGCTTTAAACGTTTGAATCATTTGGTTTAAACACAACTGTGTTCTTATTTTCAAACTTCTTACATAGAGTATATGGTTAGTAACAGGATTCAATATGCTTACCATGTTCTGAAGTTACTTGGCATTTTAGCATTGGTGCTGTGTGTGTGTGTGTGTGTGTGTCTGTGTCTGTGTCTGTGTCCGTCTCCCAACCCTCTCGTGTGATGCTGGGTCTCACTTAGTCTAGTATTATATAAAACTCTCTTCGTTTGCTTGTTTGTTTGTTTGTTCGGTTGTCAGTCACATTTACTTCAAAACCTGACGCGGTCACAGAGAAATCTTTACATATTCCGGTAGAGATTTACCTCATTAATTCAAAAATCTCCTCATCTAAAAATTTGGTTAATTATTTCCCCGAGTTTTTTTACTAAAATTGTTTTAAAAATATAACTGCTGCATGACGTCACAATGTCTTTGCTCCTCGCGACCAGCTGTGCAGACTTTTCAATGCGCAGCCAGTTACGTGGATTGAAGCTCTGCTGGGCTTCTTGAAGTTCAACAACATAGCGGCGGCAGTCGTTATTGCAGAAAGAACGAGCAAGTTCTGCAGATCCCGAGGTCACCGGAGGTCACCGGCTTGATTTTGAATCCTCTCCGTCTCCCCCGCCCGATTGTCTGTCACGCTGGTGAGTGCGCTGCCGGCCCTCCGCTGTTTTTCAGTCCTCGGAGCGCTGCGGGCCTCGCTCTGGTCAACGACGCCCGTGGCCTACCTCGGGCCCCGGCTCCTGATGGGGAGGCGTGTACTCTACGACTTCGGTAGCTGCTGCCTCTACCCCCTCCTCGATGCAAAGAGAGAGGGGGGGCTCCCACAGCCCTGCAGCCGGCCGTACCGCCCCAAGCCCCCCCCCCCCCCCCCCCACGCCATAACTCGCAATCCGACGGCCAACCCGAGAGATGCCAACCAGCACCCGAGTGCAGATCCCGATATGACAGAAAGTATAAACACAAAACAAGTAACCCAAAGGCAGTTCCCCGTTTGGGAAATGCCTAATTCTTCTTTTGATCCGGCCAATGCAGTGAGTGCAAATAATCCCTGTACCGTAAACGTCTATACCCCATGGAAGCCGTATGAGATGATGGCAATTTTAAGTCAAATGCCCGATCATAGAAAATCACCTGTTTCCTTTGTGGATCACTTAAGAACTACAATGCGTGTATATCACGCAGACATATCACGCAGACTCCAGAGATTTATGGCCAATGATCCAGCAACTAATTACACCAACTGAACACTCTAGATTTTTAACAGCTTTGGGACATCCAACCCATGAAGCACTGGCAAATATAATTGTGGATAATGGTGCAAGGGAAGAGGCAGTTTTAACAAGTACTCTTCAGAAGCCGATTGATTTAGCCAGAATCTTAGATATAAGACCAAAAAAGGTGAGGGAGCAGATGAATTCTTAGAATGATTTTCAGATGTATATATGGACTGCCTTCCCACTAGTGTGGCTGAATCCATTAAAACCAATAAGATGGACTGGACAGAAAATAGTGCCAGTCAGATGGCTCGGGCAGTAAGATATCACTGGAGAGATATAAAGAAGCAGGAGAGTCAGCCTGCAGTAAAACCTAAGACTGAATATGTAATTAGAAAAGAAGTGCCAAAATCCGACTCTGAACCATGGATCCCCAGAGTAGCAGCAAATTATGGATTGGGAGAAATTAGGGTTCCAGAATATTTAGCTCGATATCACAGAAAAATACCTGACCTAGAGACAATCCCACAGAGACCACCGAACATCAGGAGTAGGCCAGTGTTATATGTATGGAGGAATAGGTCACTGGAGTAGGGAGTGCCCAACTAGAGAAGGAAACGAAAGTGGGGGTCACGGAAGAAATTTCCAAGACAGAGGGAATGGGGAAATTGTAGAGGCAGCTGCCTTTGAGTCACCGTGTTCAGCACAACAGGCTTTAATTCAGGCTTGCATTATTGGGGAAAATGTAAAGGTAAATATTTACACTGTTTCTCGGACGCATTTGGAGTGGTGCATGATTTTGAACAATTATGGATAAATTGGGGATTTCTTACTTCAGCAGGGACTCAAATTTCAAATAAACAATTGGTGACAGATTTATTGAAGGCCTTAATGCTACCCAGACAAATTTCTGTTATGAAATATAGCGCCCACACAAAAGGACAGACTCCAATAAATATCGGGAATTGTAATACTGATTTAGTGTCAAAGAAAGTGTCATGGGAATGTAAGATGGTAGTACCAAAATGATGAGGTAAACTAAAAGTTTAAATAACAAGTCCCCCTCGGAGAGACTGATGCCAACCATCCAAGAAATAGTTAAACTGCAGGAGGAGGCTACTAAAGAACGATGGAGACAGCTTGGATGTGTACTGGATTGTATGACTGGACTATGGACCACTGTAGCAGGGCAAACTTGCATGACAGATTCTTTGGCAGTATGGGTTATAGAATGTATGCACTATGCAACCCATTGTGGTGCAAGGGCAGTAGGAGACACTCTTTTGGCTACTTGGTGGCATCCAAGGTTACAAACTTTAGCTCAGAAGTAAGCAGTAATTGCCTGGTCTACAGAAATACCATCCATGGAAAGGAATAGGATGCGAAGATCGAAAAACACCATTGCCTATGGGTCCGTTCGAGACACTACAGATGGACTATATCGAATTAGAAAGGTACAAGGGTTATAAATATGTACTTGTCATAGTCAATGTATTCAGCCGGTGGATTGAAGCTTACCCAACCCTTGATAATAAAGTGGCTACTGTTGTCAAGGTGTTAATGAGAGAAATTGTCCCTAGATTCAGCATCCCTTTTCGACTTAGTTCAGATAATGATCCACACTTTATTGAACAAATCAATAAAGAATTTTGTGAACAACTGGGGATCCAGCAGCAATTGCACTGTGCTTATCGACCACAGGCTGCTGGACTTGTAGAAAGGGAAAATCAGACCCTTAAGACTAAATTAGCTAAATTAAAGGCAGAGACTGGACTTGGTTGGATTAAATTACTCCCAACAGCTTTATTTCAGATTTCAGAGTCACTCCTGTAGGGAAATCTATACTGAGCCCAGCTGAAATTGTTTATGATAAACCTTTAAGAACACCTTGGACTCAAAATGCAATGAAGATAATTAACTTCCATCATATGACTGCGGAGATGATCGACTACATTCTAGCTTTGACCAGAGCATTGAGGGGCTCGCACTGTAGAGTAAGAGCAGCCTATAGCGGGATGCCTTCGTTAGCAGCTTCAACTAAAGTGAAACCTGGAGACTATGTCCTTGTAAAGAATTGGGTGAGAAAAGGATTAGAAGTTCGCTGGAAAGGACCTTACCAGGTTCTCCTAACGACCCCAACAGAAGTGAAAGTAGACGGAAGGAATGCATGGGTACATCTCCTCCACTGTAAGAGTATCAGTGGAAATAGGGACTGCTAACTTACTTTATTCCGGGTTCTCTTAGAAATTTCATACTCTACTATGGATCAAGCACAGATGAATTATCAAATTGGATAGAGGGGATTTGCGCCCACGAAAACCCGGGAGGTGAAGACTCATCGGACAGAAATCATGAAGCTACGCCCACGAAAACTCGGGAAGCTTGATGAAATTCTGGGAAAATATATCAGCATCGTTTTGTTAAGATATCTGTTAGAATGAAGCGGCCACTGTTGTACTTTGGTTATCATTAATGATGGGTTATCATATGATAAAAGAACTAGACTAAGGGGGTTAGCTCTAGGAGCATAATTACATAATCAATAATGTGTTATTATTAATGTTTAATGTATTATGTGTCATTCCTAACTGTCACAGCATGTCATGTTGTCACTTGCGGGCAGAGCACTAAGGCAAATTCCTTGTATGTGAATACTTGGCCAATAAATGTATTCATTCATTCACTCAAGTTATCCCAAACAAATGTACAGTACAAAGCAACATTTCAACTTTATAAAGAGGAAAAAACAGACATTACAGACACATTAGGTGTATTATTATTTCATTGCAGGTATATTTATCTGTAGCCTAAAACCTGGCAAACTTGCTAAATTTGCAGTTCATGTGGTATTTTGTGGATGGATATTATAACCGAATGATTTGCTTCGCCATTTCAGAGGGAGATTTAAAATAATAATGTTGAGTAGTTCTGACTGGCTGGGCAAGTTTCTCTTATGGAAGATGATGAGATAACTGGGATTTCATTATACAGGTGCACAACCTTTTATCCGAAAGCCTTGGGACCAGACACTTTTCGTAATTCAGAATTTGTCGGTCTTCGGAATGGAAATTTTTTAGCGTAGATTTTAAAGGCTGGCTCAGTGGTAGAGTGCTCGGCTCATATCCGCAAGGTCGCGAGTTTGTGCCTTGATCCCGGCAGTAAACTCGGTCGCGAGTTTGAGTCTTCAATGTAGTTTTTTCTTGCAGAATAAATGTTTGTATGAAATGCAGTGTAGGAGAGGTGTACTGACTGTGTGGGCAGAACTTTGGAAGTGATTGCCCACCAGTCTAAAAAGCCGCTGTGTCTCCCTGTCCCTGGGATAGCAGGGGGCGATCAAATAGCACAATACCCCCTCCCCCTCCAACTCCAGAGGAATCCGCTCCCCGATGGGCCGCTACGGCGACAAGTGGCAGTTTGCCCACAGCCCGAGCTGCGCCCCCTCATCCGCCACCCCAAGAACAAGACGTACCTTGCACACCATCAGCTTCTGCCCCTACATGTTCCTCTGGAGTTGGAGCGGGGCTGGGCTGGAGTTGCTGTTGGCGGTGGGTCTCTGGGATCTCCGTGCTTGCAGTGGGCCTGGGGGTCGGTGTCCCGTTGGTCCTGACGTCTCCGGCCACCCCCCTGGACTGGAGCTGAGACTGGGAACTGTACTGCCCTTGCCCCCTCCCTCTGCAACTGCAAACAACCCCACTCTCCTGCAAGGGCGGGCGGTACAGTTCCCGGAGGATGGCAGGTGGCTGGAGACGTCAGGACCAACAGGAACCCGCTCCCCGATGGGCCTCTACGACGCCCCGAGCTGTGCCCCGTCATCCGCAACCCAGGTTCCTCTGTAGTTGGAGCGGGGCTGGGCTGGGCTGCGGGTCTCTGGGATCTCCGTGCTTGCAGTGGGCCTGGGGGTCGGTGTCCCGATGAGGGGGCGCAGCTCGGGGTACGGCTTCTGGTGGTCCTGACGTCTCCGGCCATTTTGCAGTTTTCCTCTGGAGTTGGAACGGGGCTGGGCTGCTGCTGGCTGTGGGTCTCTGGGATCTCCGTGCTTGCAGTGGGCCTGGGGGTCGGTGTCCCGTTGGTCCTGACGTCTCCGGTGACAGTGCAAAGCCCCCGCGCCGGTGCAATGGGCGGGGAGCTGGAGAGGGGAGGGAAGGGGTCACACACATGGCCGGGAAGCAGAGGGGTGTAGGTGGGGTGAAACTGAAGGGAGCGACAATCTGCTGCTGCCTGCCCTGCTGAGTTAAAAAGTTCCCACGCAAGACTCACAATACACTGTGTATCGTGAGTCTACCGTGGGAACTTTTTAACTCAGCGGGCAGGCAGCAGCATATTGTTAATTATTAACCCTCCCGCGCAATATAGCCTCACCTTCTCTTTTATGAATGGGGATTTAGTTCCCCTTTCTTCGAGGACCGACCGGAGGTTCCGCTGTCACCTCTGCGGGCCGCCCTCGGTGGACGTTTTCAAGGACCTTTCTTCAAGGACCGAAAAAATGGCCGCTATTCGGAGGTTTTCGTTATTTGGAACTTCGGATAAAAGTTTGTGCACCTGTATCACCTTTATTCATTCTAGCTTTTTAAGCCAAATTAAAATTCCCAATCTTCCATTGTAGAAATCTTAACAGATGCTTCCCAAATCATTAGTCTAATATCTATCACCCTACAATATCTTATGTTGTACCAAAAAGTTAATTTTAAATAATACCATCAGGCATTGAACAATTTCATTTAACAAATTATTTAAAAACAAAGTAACACAATCGCTAAAAACAAAAGCATGCGTTCAAGTGGGCTCTATTTTATTACTTCTTCACAAAGTAGCTTTATGCCTTTGGAAGAAATTGAGACTGGAAGGAGGGTGGTGTGTGGGAGGGGGGTGGTGTGTGGGAGGGGTGGGGTGTGTGGGAGGGGTGGGGGGGGGAGGTGTGTGGGGGGGAGGGGAGCTGCGTGTGTAGGGGAGCTGCGTGTGTGGGGAGGTGCGTGTGTGGGGGGAGTGGGGGAGGTGGGGCATGCGTGTAGTGGAGGGGGGGACGTGTGGAGGAAGGAGGGGGTGCGCGGGGAGGGTTGTGTGTGTGTGGTTGGGGGGTGTGTGTGTGTGTGTGTGTGTGTGTGTGTGTGTGTGTGTGTGTGTGTGTGTGTGTGTGTGTGTGTGGTTGTTATGTGTGTGGGGGTTGTGTGAGTGAGTGTGTGTGGGGGTTGTGCGAGTGTGGGGGGGGTTTGCGTGTGTGTGTGTGTGTGTGTGTGTGTGTGTGTGTGTGTGTGTGTGTGTGTGTGGGGGGGGTCGTGTGTGTGTGTGTGTGTGGGGGGGTTGTGTGTGTGGGGGAGTTGCGGTGGTGTGTGTGTGTGTGTGTGTGTGTGTGTGTGTGTGTGTGTGTGTGTGTGTGTGTCTCAGCGGCTACTGCCCCCAGTGCCTGTCGCACTCACGGCCCTCGCCAGAGAACACAGCCGGCCCCCACCCGTGGAACACAGCCCACACTCCGCTCCTGAAGGAGCCGGTGATTGACTCGTCGGGTGCCGGAAGGGGCTTTACCTTCATGGTGACTGACAGGCGAGAAGATCAATCTGCTGATCTCACGATTTTTTAAACCTTCATAACATTTGCAATATTCCACCGATCGGAACATGATTTGGTGCGCTTGGAGCAGAGGAGAACGGTGAGTAAGGTGACGAAAAATCCAAGCGATATAGGGTACCGTTTTTGCTCAAATTTAAAAACAACGCAAACCGGAAGAGGACAAGATGAGTTTTAGTAATAGTATAGATAGAAGATAGATGGATCAATAATAAAAACTAATAAAGAATATAAAGCCAAAGTAAGTCTCAAACAGAAGTCCTGAATTTGGATGCTTTTAGGGTAGAAGCAAGAGAATCTAAATGTCAAAGGGCAAGGTAAAAAAGGATTCCAGCTCTCACTTGCTTCGCAGTGAGTCCTGTTCAACAATACACAATGAGCTGCAATTAATGAATTGTATATGGCACAGTGGCACATTTACTGACTGTTATGCATAATTATCCTTCCCCTTGGATGTAATTTAGACAGATTAACAATATAAAACATTTCCAGGCAATGGCAGATCCATAACAACTTAAATATCTTAGAAACACCTTGGGTTAAATGATTTAGGACAAAGGGAGAAAACAAATTAACTTTCAATAATCAAATTATAATCCAATGCTTTATAACTACACTATGATGCCTTACCAAATATGTAGAAAACATATGACCAATCCAAGTAATAGGAAATTATTCCAGATAATGGAAGGGAAACAACCGTTCCAAGTTGGGCACCTAGAAATGTACATAAGATTTAGAATATGATAGTATGTGGCATATTTAGGGTATTAAATAAAAAAATTATGTTTATACTGACACTTAACTTCTTTGGCTCAAATAAACAACTTATCACGCGTGTACAATGTGAATATTTATCAATATCAGGTGTTTCATTTCATATAATACAAGATAGACTGCAATCATATGCAGAATTAATTAAATAAATGAATATATATATATCACTGACTGAAGAAAAAATGCATCAGATCAAATATTATCATCAAAAGGCTAAAGCTAGAAACATAATAACATTTTCATTTGGAAGTATGCAAAGCATAATAGGAGGGATTCTAACTGTCCAGTCAATACTGCATGCCTTAATAGTTAAATGGAGATAAAGTTAAATGAAAAATAGGCAAAGCTCTAGAAGCCCTTTTAAAATGCAAGCAATTCCAAAAATGTTAAAATTATGTTTTGATTTTTGGTTAAAATTGCCATCATGATCGGGAATATCGTTCTGCTTTCACAAAAATCGCAATAAACGTGACATCCTGGTAGTTAGCGTGTAATTAATACTTCCATGATGTTAATCATGTTAATTCTGCTCATCTTTGGTAAGTTTAGCCCCTACATAAATGTCATCACAAAGAATGGTACATGCTTTAAACACAGTTCACTCACCTGCATATGATAAACTTACAAGTGTGCTCCTTTCTAAAGGTGGCGCCCATTCAGCCCACATTGCATGCATGGCAGGGAAGGTTACACCCTATTAAAAAAAAAAAGAAAAAAAAGTCAATTCTCATAAATGTGGAACGATAAATATTCACAGAGGGAAAACATAGACTGCTTTACATTATTTGATCACAAATTCTATTCACTACCCCACTAATTTTCCCTAATGCCTATGATATTTAAATGAAAAATACTAGACACTCAGCAAGTCAAGCAGCACCTGTGGAGAAAATAAATGAGTGGTTGCTTCAGGTCCAAGGCCCTTCATTAGAACTGACCCAAAACAAACAGTTTCTTATTCCAGACATGCTGTCTGACCTACTCAGTGTGTCCAGTATTTTCTATTTTTATTTTAGATTTTCACATCTGCAGTTTTTTTTCTAATCTAATCAATATTGCAAAATTCTTAAACATTGATGAAGTTAGTACATACCTCTCCGAGTCCTTCAATAATCCTCAATACAATTATGCAGTTATAACCCAGTTCAGCTGCTGGTGGTGTCAACAGTGTTAAAACTGAAGTACAGAGTATGCCAAAGCCAAGCAACAGCTTCCCTCCAAATTTACCAGCTAGATATCCGCCAGGAATCTGAGTAACGATGTAACCGTAGAAGAAAGCACTAAGGATCCAACCCTGTACATTCGAATCCCAGTTATATACCTTGCCCTGTTAGAGACAATAAGAAGTTTGTCATAAAATATGATTTTGGCAACATTTTTCATGGTAAAAGATAAAATGTCAACCTTGATATGGGTGTAATAAATAAAGTAATAAATAAAGAAATAAATAAAACAGTTCATTACCTGGTTAACATAAAATCCATTAAAATACATCTCCAGGTGCATTTAAGAACAATTTGATTTAATCTCAGGGTAAAAGCTACTGTCACTCCCTACTATATTTTTAACCATGGTAATTTTTTTGTATGAAATAAACAAAATTGCCACATGATCTATCAAGTAATGAACAGTTAAAGAGCAAGGTTTTAAAGCACATCCTTAAAAAGGAGAGCAAGAGTTTAGGAAGACTGAGCTTAAGGCCTCAGCAATTTAATGAATAGTCAGCAATGAAGGAGCAATTAATTTCATTTTTTTTAAACTAAGCCACAATAAGAGAGTTTTCCGAAAAATGCAAGGAATCATGGGATTTGTTAAAGGACATTCACGATAAAGAAAAAGTAAACGAAGCGTTGGCTGTATAAACTGAGTATAAATTCTTATCTTTATCCATAATTTGTGTAAAAATATTTCATCTGAGGATCGGGGCTGCCAGATAGCGGGACAGGGACGGGACACCCGGGAGGGGACGGGGACGGCCCAGCAACAACTCAACAGCACCCACAGCGTTGGAGACCCGGGCCCGGGTCCGACCCGGACAAAACGCAGGCCTGCACACTCGCAGCAGCAGCTGCCGATAATGTTTATCACGAGTGACCTATGACCTGGGCATGCACAGTCGGAATACCAAATTCGCTTATTGAAGAAGCACCTCGAGTTGCAGGCTTGAGTTATGGAGAGAGGCTGAATATCACCATTTGGAACATAGGAGGCTGAAGGTTGACCTTATTGAGGTGCGCAAGATCATAAGGGGGTGGATGAAGTGAATGCCATTTTTCCCTCAGAGAAGAGGATTCTGAAATGAAAGAGCATAGGCTTAAGATGGGTCCTCAGAGGCAACTTTTTAACTTAAAGGGTAGTCCGTATCTTAAACGTGCTGCCAGGGGAAGCTAAGAGGGATATGGGCTAATTGCGGCCAAATACAGTGCCTTCCATAATGTTTGGGACAAAGACCCATCATTGAATTATTTGCCTCTGTACTCCACAATTTGAGATATGTAATAGAAATGTAATCTTTAGGTAGGTGGCACGACCGACGTCGCAGCGGCCTCTGCAGTCCTATTTTTATTTTATTGTCCTGTTGAGGGTACAGTTTGTTGTGGGTTTTTGACTGTGTATGTGTGGGGGGCGGGGGGTGGATGGGGGAAAACTTTTAAATCTCTTCCCTGTACGGGGACCCGACATTTTCCCTGTCGGGTCTCCGTTGCCGTTGGGGCCTAGCACCATGGAGCAGCCTCCAACCGGAGCGATCTGGGGGCTCAAGTCACGGAGCCTGTGGAGCTGCGGACCTACCACCGTGGAGCTGGCCAGCTTCCGGAGTGTGGAGAGTTCGGAGTGTGGAGAGCTGTGATGGCGCGCGGCTGCGACCTGACTCTGGTGGATGTGACACCGGGAGCTTGCGGGTCCCCGGTGGGAGACCGCTTTGCGGGGCACGGGTAACGGCGACTTCTCCCGCCCGAATTGCGGGGTTGAAGGTGACCTGGAGCGGGGCCTTACATCGCCCGGCGGGGGCTCCAGTGTTGGGACCTGGAGCAGGGCCTTGCATCGCCCGGCGCGGCTTTAAATGGCCGCGGACTTGCTAGCGCCCGCCGGGTGCTTTGATTGACATCGGGAGAAGAATAGAGAGCAGGGGAGAGACAAGACTTTGCCTTCCATCACAGTGAGGAGGAGATTCACTGTGATGGATGTTTGTGTAAATTGTGTTGGTGTGTGTCTTGGTTCTTTTCTTGTATGACTGCAGAAACCAAATTTCGTTTGAACTTCATGTGAGGTTCAAATGACAAATAAACGGTATTGTATTGTATTGACCATTTTTAGCTTTGAAAAATCCTTTGTTGATTTAGCGGTATGTATGGGATCATTTTCTTGTTGTGGAATGAACAGCCGGCCAATTAGTTTTGAGGCATTTGTTTGAACTTGAACAGATAGGATGTGTCTATGCACATCAGAATTCATAACGTTACTACAATCAGCAGTTGTATCATCAATGAAGATAAGTGAGACAGTATCTTCAGCAGCCATATATACCCAGGCCATAACACCCCCATCACCGTGTTTCACAGATGAGGTGGTATGTTTTGGATCAGGGGCAGTTTCTTCACTCCTCCATACTTTGCTCTTGCCATCACTCTGATATAAGTTAATCTTCATCTCATCTGTCCACAAGACCTTTTTCCAAAACTGTGGTTGCTCTTTGAAGTACTTCTTGGCAAACTGTAACCTGGCCAACCTATTTTTGCAGCTAACCAATCATTTGCTTCTTGCAGTCTTCTGCAGAGTGACAAATCCACACCTGACTTCTGAAGAGTGTTTCTGATCTGTCGGACAGGTGTTTGGGGATTTTTCTTTATTCTAGAGAGAATTCTTCTGTCATCAGCTGTGGAGGTAATCCTTGGCCTGCCAGTCCCTTTGCGATTAGTAAGTTCATCAGTGCGATCTTTCTTCTCAATGATGTTCCAAACAGTTGATTTTGGTAAGCCTAAGGTTTGGCTAATGTCTCTAACAGCTTTATTCTTGTTTATCAGTCATTGGCACAACTTTGGTCCTCATGTTGATAAACAGCAATATAAGCGATACAAATCTCAAATTGATGGGTCTTTGTCCCAAACATTATGGAGGGCACTGTAGGACTAGACCAGATTTGTAACCTTGGTCAACATGGTCAATTTGGCTGAGTGGTTGTTTCCATGGTGTATAACTGTATGACTCAGGATATTGAGCTGGGAGAGGTAACAGAAATCCAGAATATTTCTACAAATTGCTGGAGTTTCTGGTTGGGACCCTTCTTCAGACTTGATAACCTATCCATATTCTCCACAGATGCTGCTTGATGCACTGCGTTACTCCAGCACTTTGTGTTCTGTGCAAGAACCCAGCATCTGCAGTTCCTTGTGTCTAGAATAGTTTATTTACCATTGTCAGCTGCATCCAGGATGTTGATGGTGAGCTTTTTCTAATCTCAAATTTATGAATTTTTTTCAGCACGAGATTTGGCAAAAAATCTGTAGTTCTATTACTTGATGCGTTATTTGAACCTAGCAAATAGAAAGGTAAATATAATGTAAGCATTATTGCAAGGGAATACACCTAACATATGGTGTAGGGATTTGCTCTCTGATTTTAAAGTGGAATATATTTCTTTTTGATGCAGCATTGGAAGTTCACTATGAAGAGGTTGACATTTGGGGTATAGCTGAGCAGGAAATAGCAGGCTGAAGGGGTTTTGACAGAACTATTTGACAACCTCAAATTGCCAGAAAATACTGAAATATTACCCAAACATTTCTCCACCTAAACCTTCTTAAAGCCCAGCAAGGTGAATGATAGAACTTTGCGTACAAACAATGAAGAACATTTTCAACTTTTTCATTTGGTTCTGCAGATTTGTTGAAGAGGCAGGAGGTCAAGTCTTCTGATTGGTATTTCAATTTCCTAACAAAGAGACACCAGATTCCCAGTGTTTTTCCAGGTGCTCTTCTTGCATTTTGAATAGGTATGGCTCAGGGATTCCCACATGTATATTATTGTTAAAACATTTTTGAGCATTCCATTACTGTAATGCGACTCTAAATAACAATTTCTTGTATTTGACATCCAAGTGATCTGGACTGCCACTTTCACTGACTGAATGTAATTATAGTTATGACATTGTAAGTACAGTAATGACCTGAGAGAGAAAGTGATCTTTTGGCGTATACTGTAGCAATGTTACAAAATTTTGAGATTTTAAAAATCAAGTCTGTAATTTATCCCATCAGATAAAGCATAAAAATAAGTTTAATTTGACACCTAATTCACTTTCATATCTCAAGTATTTAAAAAGTTATGGCCATTTTCATACTCGGAAATTAGCATCTTGTTCCCTATTGATTTTCTATGGACATAACAAAAAAGCTGTGATCGTGAACAGTCAAAAGCCCATAACTTTCTTAAAAATTAAGAGAACTGAATGAAATTTTCAGTTATCATAGATTGAAGCATTCTGAAACAAATATAAAATAATCTTACTTGGATGACCTGAAATTAAAGCATATAATTAGTTAGTTACCTAATTGTAGCTAATTTCAGACTTCAATTACTAGATCTAAACATCTATCTATTTCTTAATAAATGATTAACATTTTTAAATAGCCTAAATGTCCAAATAATATTCACAAATAATTCACAATAAAACATGATTTTTAAATCTCATTTACATTAATTTATAGGCCAAATGGAAGGAATTCAGTGTTCAATTGCTGTAAATAAATGCCCATTTAAATCAGCTTTCCAGTGGGTCCCTGTGGAACGCGCTGGTTTAGAACGTTCACATTGCGGTAGATTTGTGCCCCAAATGCCGAGAAAAATACTGCAGGATATAATGGGCCCAAAATGAGCTACTCGCAATATTAAACTTTGTATAAAGGGATCTTTAGAAGCCCTTTTTAATGTAAAAATATACAGCCTACCTTCAGCTGTCTGCTTTATGAGACCCTGCGGTTGCTGGCGGTCGCGGGTTTAGAGATTGATTTTTAAACTACTATAACTATTATACGAGGCCTTTAAAACTAATAATAGCTTTTGCAACGGGGTCTTCCAGCGATTTTTCGTTAATAATTAACTAGGCTGAACATCTTCGATTTGAACAGCCTAGAGAAAATCGCGTTTTAAACCCGCCCCCTCTAAACGGCGCCAAAATCGCGCACACCCACAGCGACAGATTTTCAACGACGCTTCAGGTAGGCTTTGCAACATACCTATATATTGTGGAGAAATAGTGATACCGCTCCATTATTTTGAATAGGCCATGCACCTGAAGTGTACAAGAAGAGCTGGGTTGACTGCTTATGCTAGATTGGAGGCTATGGGCTTTGGAAACCTTCTTCAGATGTTCAATAACTGTGCACTGGAGGCAACAGTGAGTTTTATTCCTGACTGGCCTAAGTGGGACCCGTTGGGTCCCAGCATCACAAGTATGGGCTGGTCCTCCAACGCAATATTCCACCTCTCCACCTTTTTCCAATATTGGTGGCCAGTGGGGGGGGGGGGGGGTCTGGAGCACGAGTATCGGTGTTGTGGGATGAAGGGACTGGTTTCCAGAGGGCTAGTATGGACTTTGTGGGCAGAATGGATTCTTGGGCTGGCGGCTCAGTCACTCAAGCTTGTTGTGCTGGCAGCTCACTCACTCATGGCTGGTGGGCTGGCTGTTGACTCACGGCTATTTCTTGAAATTCCATTTCAAGCAGGGTGCAAGGCCACCAAACTCAAATGCAGTTTCATACCATTTCAAGCAGGGTGCAAGGTCACTAAAGACAGCGAGTCGTGACCGCTCCCTCCTCCATCTTGCAGAGACTGAGCAACGCCCACACTTTTCGGTTTTATAGTCCCTCCCCTCCCTCCCACCAGAAGGGGCGTGGCCTTCATGGCATGATTGACAGGAGAGAGAATCTAAACATTTTTAAACACTAATAACTCTTTTATTTTTCATCGATGGGAAAAATCCTCGGCACCTGATGAGCAGAGGGGGATTCTGAGTCAGATGACCAGAAATCACAGCCGTACGTGGTAGCGTTTTTTCTAAAAATCAATATAAAGCGCAAACAGGAAGTGGTCAAGATTAGACTTTTAATTATATAGAAGGCAAGGCAACTTTAATTAGGCAAGGCAACTTTAATTAGGCAAGGCAACTTTAATTGGGCAAGGCAACTTTAATTGGGCAAGGCAACTTTAATTGGGCAAGGCAACTTCAATTGGGCAAGGCAACTTCAATTAGGCAAGGCAACTTTAATTGGGCAAGGCAACTTTAATGGGGCAACACAGTTTTAGCATTTGCAAGCCATAGGCAACCAGCTTTAGCATTTCCAAACCAAAGGCAACACAGCTTTAGCATTTCCAAACCAAAGGCAACACAGCTTTAGCATTTCCAAACCAAAGGCAACACAGCTTTAGCATTTCCAAACCGAAGGCAACACAGCTTTAGCATTTCCAAATTATATTTTCAAACGATATTAAGGGCACTGACAGGTCAGTAAAACCACTCACACTTTAGTAGACATGTGTTCAGTGTTATTCACAGCTCAGACTGAGAGACGCGACCCTCTCGCTCCCCCATCTTGCAGAGACTGACTGAGGCACTCAACACTTCCAGATTTTACAGTCCCTCCGGACGGGGCGTGGCCTTCAGGAGAGAGAATCTCAACATTTTTTAAACACTAATAACTCTTTTATTTTTCATCGATGGGAAAAATCCTCTTGTCCTGCGCAGCGGAGGGGGACTCTGAGTAAGATGGGCAAAAATCACAGCCATAAGTGGTCGCGTTTTTTCTAAAATCAATATACAGAACAACAGGAAGTGGTCAAGATCAGACTTTTAGTAACATAGATGTTTGCCTTATAACCATACAACAATTACAGCATGGAAACAGGCCATCTCGGCCCTTCTAGTCCGTGCCGAACACGTATTCTCCCCTAGTCCCATCTACCTGCACTCAGACCATAACCCTCCATTCCTTTCCCGTCCATATAACTATCCAATTTATTTTTAAATGATAAAATCGAACCTGCCTCCACCACCTTCACTGGAAGCTCATTGCACACAGCTACCACTCTGAGTAAAGAAGTTCCCCCTCATGTTACCCCTAAACTTCTGTCCCTTAATTCTCAAGTCATGTCCTCTTGTTTGAATCTTCCCTACTCTCAGTGGGAAAAGCTTATCCACGTCAACTCTGTCTATCCCTCTCATCATTTTAAAGACCTCTATCAAGTCCCCCCTTAACCTTCTGCGCTCCAAAGAATAAAGACCTAACTTGTTCAACCTTTCTCTGTAACTTAGTTGCTGAAACCCAGGCAACATTCTAGTAAATCCCCTCTGTACTCTCTCTATTTTGTTGACATCCTTCCTATAATTAGGTGACCAAAATTGTACACCATACTCCAGAATTGGCTTCACCAATGCCTTGTACAATTTTAACATTACATCCCAACTTCTATACTCAATAGGTACACAAAATTGCTGGGGAAACTCAGCGGGTGCAGCAGCATCTATGGAGCGAAGGAAATAGGCGACGTTTCGGGCCGAAACCCTTCTTCAGACCATTCTATACTCAATGCTCTGATTTATAAAGGCCAGCACACCAAAAGCTTTCTTTACCACCCTATCTACATGAGATTCCACCTTCAGGGAACTGTGCACAGTTATTCCTAGATCCCTCTGTTCAACTGCATTCCTCAATTCACTACCATTTACCAACAATGTCCTATTTTGATTTGTCCTGCCAAGATGTAGCACCTCGCACTTATCAGCATTAAACTCCATCTGCCATCTTTCAGCCCACTCTTCCAACTGGCCTAAATCTCTCTGTAGACTTTGAAAATCTACTTCATTATCCACAACACCACCTATCTTAGTATCATCTGCATACCTTCACCGAGATATGGAGCTAATCACATCATGGACCTTTGTTGTTGGGGGTCAATGTTGTGCCATGGGATCAAGTTGATACAGCATCTTTGTCTAACATCTGTTTAATGTTTGCCCCACTTTTTCAAATACTTTTTCAGCGAATGATCAAAGGATGATTTGGAGCTCTGCTTCCAAATTTGTACGTCTTTATACTGAAAGTTGACATTGGAGTGATCTTGCATCATGAAGGTGATGGTGGTTGAACTACTTATAATTCATACAGTAGATTAGCTTCAGACTGACAGGAAGCAAGTTAGAAATGGGGAGCAATCCTGCAGAGAGAAAGACTGGAGGAATGGCACAGCCTTGCTCGACCATAGTGTGCACAGGGATTTGATCCACAATGGATCTGTCAGTGAAAATAATGGCCTGAAAGCAGAATAGAGATGAATTTCTGATAGCCACCAAATTTAAGAAGGAACTTTCTCAATCGTTGAAAGTCAATGGCTGGTGGTAAAGTTGTAAGATGCCTTATGATTGAAGCTGCGCCATGGATCTTTCTTCAGGTCACATCATAAAGATCTTGCAGCTGCACTTCCTGATGAACAGAATTCTCACTAAGAATACATGGTGAACGTGATTAACCATACATAATGCCCTCTTGGATTGACACTTATCACTGCAAAATCCAATCAGAAGAATTGAAACCACTAGCAGGATGGACTGCAGAAATGTAAGCATTAGTACAGCTACAAGCACACACACAATAACGTTAACTTACTTATGAAATGCTTTGTATAGAATGAATAATTTTCTACTCGCCAGTTGTCAGCAATTATGATGCCATGATTTGCTCATTTTTTGTAACTTTACCAAAAATATAAAGTATTTCAACTGGTGGTACGAATGGAGTCACAGCTATGTACCTTACCTTTTTTTCATAATTTTGATGGGTAACGTTGGAGTGTGGTGGACATGCCTCAACACTGCCATTCTTAGGTAAAGTTCCATTATCATCCACCATCTCAACCAATGCAACGCTAAGGTTCACACGTAGTGCATATACCATAAAAAATCCACAAAAGGCCAATATCGCCAGGCTGTATCGAGCAGAGCAGCAAGCTGACACTGGAGAAAACATTGGGATTAGTTGTTGGAAATATAAATACATTTACTTGCATACAATCCCACATTTAAGAACACAAGAAAATAGGAGGCAGCCACTCAGCCCGTCAACTCTGCAATACCATTCATGATGATCATGGCTGACCCAGGCCTCAATTTCTCTTCTACACCAGTTCCCCACAACTACATCCTCTTTAATTACCTACAATTCCAGAGATTCCCCATCCCGCTGCAAAACAAAATTCCTACACGGTTCAAATTTAAATGACCACTTCTGTATTTTGTAACTATGTCCCCTCTTTCAAGTTTCTCTCACGTGGAAACATCCCGACATCTACCCTGTCACACACCATTAGGATTCTATGTGTTTCAGTAAGATCACTCCTCATTCTTCTAAATCCCAGAGTACAGATCTAATTTCTTTAGCCATTGTGATAGACCATCCTGTCATCCCAGGATTAACCTAGTGAATCTCTTTTGGTCTCCCTCCAATGCTGGTATACCCTTTCTTAAATAAGGGGATCAAATCTGTGCATGTTACTCCAGAAAAAGCCTCACTGCCAGCCCTACAATTGTAATTTTCCTACATGTGTTTCTAAATTCCAAACCTATGCCATGTACCATCCTGTTTTCTTATTCCAATTAGTGCATAAGAACACCTAAAACTCTGTACCCTGCCCATCTGTAATCTTTCTCCATTTAGATAATTATCTACCTTTAGTTTCCTCCTACCAGAGTGCATGACATCACAATATCCCACATTAATCTCCGTTTACCAAGTCTTTATCTACTCTAGTCAGTCTATCAACCTATCATATCATGTGGCCTACCTATCTTTTTGTGTTACTGTAAATTTGGATACCTTGTACGCTGTCCCACCCTCCAGATCATTGATGTAGTTAATTATTGTGGGCCACAAACAGATCCTTGGAACACTCTGTAATAAAAAAAAAGAACTGCACATGCTGGCTTATACCAAAAATAGACACAAAATGCTGGGTCAGATGGCATCTGTGGAGAAAATAGATAGGTGATGTTTTGGGTCAGGACACTTCTTCAGAATGTTTGTGGGGTAGGGGGTAGGGGGAGGCTGGAAACAAGAAAAGACCAGGAAAAATCCGTGATGGCAACAGATGACCTCAGGCAGTGAGATCCCCTGGTAGGCCAATTGTTGGCTAGAAATTATATGATCCCAAGACAGATACATCAAGATACACCATAACTAGTCAGCAATTGGCCTATCACAGAACCACCCTGCCTGAGTTTGTTTATTGCCGGCCCTGTTTTGTCGTGGTCTTTTCTTTCTTCCAGTCCCCCCCCCTTTACAATCAGTCTGAAGAAGTTTTCAGAATCACTGATTTCCAACTTGCTTGATACAGTCAAGCCAAGTCGAGTTTATTGTCACATGTCCAAGTATAGTGAGGAATGGGTATAATGAAAACCTTGATTGCAGCAATAGCATAGCCTCGGATAAGTATATAACCTCTCCCAGGAAGGGTTCTCAGAGACTGTGCTGTTGAGTTAATTGACATATTTACAAACATTTTCAATCAATCCCTGGCGCAATGCATGTTCCCCACATGCCTCATTGGAAACATTGGAAATAGTGCCAGTTCCAAAGCAGACAATCATAACCTGCCTCAACGACTACAGGCCGGTTGCACTAACACCAATCATCATGAAGTGCCTGGAGAGATTGGTCCTTAAGCACATCAAGGCCACTCTCCCATCAACCCTGGATCTACACCAATATGCATACAGAGCAAACAGACCAACAGACGATGCCATTGCCACTGCCCTCCATACTGTACTGCTCCACCTAGAACAACGGGGAACATAGCACAACTGCTATTTATGCAGTTTACAGCTCTGCATTTAACACAATCGTACCCAGTAGACTGGTCTCCAAGCTGCCCGACCCAAGCTTCGTGAACAAAATCTGCCTGTGGATTAAGGACATCCTTACAGACCAGCCACAGTCAGTCAGGATGGGACCCCACCACTCCCCCACTCTGACACTAAACACAAAACCTTCACAAGGCTGTGTGCTGAGCCCCCTCCTCTACTCCCTCTATCAGGGCCGGATTTAGATGAAGAGAGGCTCTAAGCTGTTCCACTTGTGAGGCCCCTCCCAATCCCCCACCCCCACGACTAGAGGAAGATGGTCCACCAGATTGACACCGACTTGCAGCCGAGCATAGCCAATGAGATAAGGGGCCGGAAAGCTGCGCGTTTTATTTATTTATTTATTTATTGCCAGTGCTAGTGTCGAGTTATTGGCTTAAAACACTATTATTCTGAAATGGAGGGCAAGGAAAATTACTGAAGGGTTGTTTAGAGACTACAATGTGTTGTGACAGCATATGTAAGAAAGGCCTATAACAGTGTCAAAAATATTATACACCTTGCAGGGCTCTCACTTAATTTTTTTTCTCTGTTGTCAGCTGGGCAACCTTGGCAGCTTTTTAAGTTGCCCCTTAAGAATTTTGTAAGTTTCTATAAGATCCCCCCTCAATCTTCTAAATTCTAGCGAGTACAAGCCGAGTCTATCCAGTCTTTCTTCATATGAAAGTCCTGCCATCCCAGGGATCAGTCTGGTGAACCTTCTCTGTACTCCCTCTATGGCAAGAATGTCTTTCCTCAGATTCGGAGACCAAAACTGTACACAATACTCCAGGTGTGGTCTCACCAAGGCCCTGTACAACTGCAGTAGAGCCTCCCTGCTCCTCTACTCAAATCCTTTTGCTATGAATGCTAACATACCATTCGCTTTCTTCACTGCCTGCTGCACCTGCATGCCTACTTTCAATGACTGGTGTACCATGACACCCAGGTCTCGTTGCATCTCCCCTTTTCCTAATCGGCCACCATAATACATAACAGGAGATAAAAGTTCAGTGTGTTTATATACCATAGACCATATATATATACACAATAAATAAACAGATAAAATGCATTAGGCTGTTATTGTTCAGCCCCCCACCACCTCCAGTTTAAATTCCATTTAGAATATTTATAGAGGACCAGGAAACCAGAAGCAAGAGTTACTCCAGGGAGTTACTCCAGGTCCAGGGTCAGGGAGCGATTCTGCGTTGGTTTTCAGCGGTCGTGGCGAGGCGGCAACCGGACAGCATTGGCGGCCAGATCTCCCACAATTCAAAGCGAGGGAGAAAGTGCCCAGCGCCGACCAGATACCATGGCAGTGCGCATGCGCAGGGCGGCCGATGATGTGCTGGCCATGGTTGTGCACATGTGCAGGAGGAGGATGTGCTGGCCGTAGCAGTGCGCATGTGCAAGGCGGCCTGCCGTGCCGGCGGATGAGGAGCGAGCGGAGAGCAAAGACTCAGCGGCCCGGACATGGATAGGGATGGCGGGCGGAGACGGAGAGTGACAGACAGAGAGAGAGAGAGAGAGAGAGAGATAGAGAGCGAGGCCCCGCCCAGAGTTGAACGGCAGGTGTCCTACCTTGGCCGGAGGCTGCCTAGAATTCAAGGCCCTAGGCTTCAGCCTATGAAGCCTAGTGGTAGATCCGGCTCTGCAAGGCCCCCCCTAGATCTCGAGGCCCTAAGCTTAAGCTTGTCACGCTTACACGTAAATCCGCCCCTGCCCTCTATACCTATGACTGCATACCGACCCACAGCACAAACACCATCATAAAATTTGCAGACGACACAACAGTGGCGGGGCAGATCACTGAGGGCGATGAGTCAGCTTACAGGGAGGAGGTACAGAGGTTAATAGGCTGGTGCTCAAGGAACAACTTAGCACTCAATACAAAAAAAAAACAAGAGCTCATCATTGACTTCAGGAAGAAGCAGGGTGACCATCCCCCACTGCACATAAACGGAGAAACAGTGGACAGAGTCTCTAGTTTCAGGTTCCTCGGCACCCACATCTCAGCATCTCAGGCGGTCGACTAACACGCACTCCCTGGTAAAGAAGACACAACAACGGCTTTACTTCCTAAGATCACTCAGGAAAGTCAACTTGCCACAACAGCTGCTAGTATCATTCTACCGTTGCGCCATAGAGGGTGTCCTGACACATGGCATCCTGGTATGGTATGGCAACAGTTCTGCGGCTGACAAGAAGTCTCTGCAGAGAGTCATCAATACAGCCCAGAAGATCACCAACACACACCTCCCTGCCCTGGAAGAGGTCTATAGCTCTCGTTGCCTGCGGAAGGCATCACGCATACTAAAGGACTCATCTCATCCCGCACATCACTTGTTTGCCCTTCTGCCCTCAGGAAAGCGTTACAGGTCCATCAAATCACACACCACAAGATTAACAAATAGTTTCTGCCCCAAGGCCATCACCACATGAACTCTGCACTGAACAGACAGCCCCCATAGCCAATAGTTTGTACTGCCACAACACTATACTGTGAGTGGATATTTCTTAATAAATTAATAACATGCCATAGTTTGGTCACAGAACATGATATTGTGATTTTCATCAGATGGTATTTAGCATTTTACCTAATTGCAGAAACAACCATTACAAGTGGCTTTAATTATTTTACTCATTCCATTTACAACAGTGAAAAGTACATAAGTTAAACCAGCTTCTGCAGTTCTTTCCTACAGAGAAAGGTACAGCACAGGAACAGGCCCTACGGTCCACAATGTCTTGCCAAACATAATGCAAAAATAAACTAATCTCATCTGCCTGCACATGGTCATGTGAAACAATCCACCAGTTTTATATCGTGTTTATAAAATGGAACTCTAAACTAGAATTTATATATGAGAGAATTCAGATGCTGGAATCTGGAGCAAAAAAACAAACTGTTGGAGGAATTCAGCAGGTCAAGCAGCACTGTGGTTTCACATGGATGGTTGACTTTTCAGTTTGAGACCCTGCAATAGCACTGAGAGTGTAGAGGGAAGATAGCCGGTAAGCAGTGAGACAAGAGCTGATATGTGGAACCAAATGGGATGGGGATGATGAGCAGATGGAGCCAAGTGGAGGATATAGATGGGCAAAGTAGAGACAGAGACTCTTCGTGGAAACAGATAAAGAAGGGATGATGGGCAGACATTAACAGATGGAGGAGGGAATAGAAAGGATGAGTCAAAGGAAAATACATTTAGGTTGGTGTATGTGGGTGATGGGCAGATGGAGTGCAGAGAATGAAAAGGGGGGGGGGGGGGGGGGGAGACCTGAATTTAATAAGTCACATCAGTAACTTTAATGAGGAAACAAAGTTCCATAATTAACTTTTTAACTACTGTTTTAATGAAAATGGTGCAGCTCCTTTGTTGAAATCTCATCGTTTGCTACTATTGTCTTTCAATTTCTCCCATGAAACTTTTATATAATGTATGTTTGATCCCATCCTATTCAGTGCCAGGCAATTTTCCAGTTCTAGACAAACCCCAATACACCTGGTCATACACCCTGATATTTTTTCATGCACACATAATTAAATGTACATATTGAGGTACTCAGGAGTCACAATCATCTTTTGAAATGGCAATACATGTTTATAAGATTATTTGAAACAAATCCATGGCTTAAAACAAAATTGTATATAATAGCAAGAAAGTTTATCAATTATTGATTGATTGATACAGCTTAAGTAAAATGTGTCAAATTTAACATCAAGGTGGCAATTGATTCAGAAGAATTTGAATGGTAGCAAGGCAGGGACCAGCATGGATGCAAAAAAAAGTTGGAAGAACTTAAGAGGTCAGGCAGTATCTGTCGAAAGAAATAATCCAACAACGTTGGCTCAGAACTGTCTTTTTGATTAAGATTCCACAATTTGCAATCTCTTGGATCGTCGCTTGGTGGAACAGAGAAGGTACATTGATGAAGATGAAAAGGAGGTGGTAGTAATTGAATGTTGAAATATCATGAATTATTTTGATATGGAATCATTTTCAATGCCAGATATTCGCACAATTAGCAGACACCAATTCAAAGGTTTATGAGTCAAGAGTGGTTAATTGTCATGTGTGCCGAAAACGGAACAACGACATTCTTACTTGCAGCTGTAAAGGTCTAGAACCACCGGCTACCAACAAAACGAACGTGAAAGGATTTTAAAACATATAACAAGTCATACATTTCCCTAAATAATATGGTACCAAATTGTACAATAACTTTCAGAAATTAACTAGATTCATATCATATGCGGAAATATCTGCCCCATGGGGAAATAACAAAGATTTGGGTAATTGTCAAGAGGCGCTGGAGGGGCGATAACCAATGCTTCCTGCACTTGACTTTGTACATAATTCTCTTTATTTTAAAACAGAGGAAGATTCGTGCCCCAATTATAAATCAGAGAATCTTGCATATCTCTCCAGAAGAAGAAACTACAGAGGTTAACAACCCTGGATCTGCAAAGCGTTGACATTTGCCACCCTCCGATCACAGCGCCCACCGCCCCCCGGTATAATGCCGCGAGTCCGCCGGCAGTGTGGGGCGGAGGTTGCTGCCACGCACCTTGCCTGCGCTCCCCGCTCAACAGCGGCTGCTCGTCCTCCTCGCCCGACTCCTCCATGTCCCAGCCTGTCTCCGCTCGTCAACAACCGGATCCACTCGCCGGTCACGCGCGCGCGCGCACCACTTCCGCGTCCGCGGCTCCCAACCGTCGTCAAGCTGCCGCGAGAGAGCGCGCGGACCCTGCACGTCTCTGCAGAAGCTGCAGAGGTTGCAACCCCAAGGAACTGCAGATGCTGGTTTAAACCTCAGATAGACACACAAAGTTCAAGTGTTCAAGTGAGTTTATTGTCATGTGTCCCTGTATAGGACAATGAAATTCTTGCTTTGCTTCAGCACACAGAACATAGTAGGCATTTACTACAAAACAGATAAGTGTGTCCATATACCATAATATAAATATATACACACATGAATAAATAAACTGATAAAGTGCAAATAACAGAAAATGGGTTATTAATAATCAGAGTTTTGTCCGAGCCAGGTTTAATAGCCTAATGGCTATGGGGAAGTAGCTATTCCTGAATCTGGTTGTTGCAGTCTTCAGGCTCCTGTACCTTCTACCTGAAGCTGAAACAAAGCTGCAGTAACTCAGCAGGGACAGGCTGCATACCCATTTCCTTCTCTCCAGAGATGCTGCCTGTCCCGCTGGTTTACTCCGGCTTTTTGTGTCACCCATTAATCCTCTCCATTGATGCTGCCTGTCCCGCTGGTTTACTCCGGCTTTTTGTGTCTATCTGAGGTTACAACCCTAGATTTGCAAAGAGTTAAGACATTGCGGAGCGCAATAACAGAATTAACTCACTGAAACCTTAACATTGGAAGAAGTAGATTTTTTGCTGGCTGCATGGTCTGCAATAAGCGAGTTCGGTATTCTGATCGTGCATGCCCAGGTCATAGGTCACCTGTGAAAAACATTCTCGGCAGCTGTGGCGCTGCGTTGTGTGCAGTCCTGCGTTTCGTCCGTGGTTGGGATCAGGCCTGGGTCTCCGGCGTTGCGGGCGTTGTTGAGTTGCTGCTGGGCCGTCCCCATCCCCTCCTGGGTGTCAGTCCGTGTCCGGGGTGGCCCTAGGCTGGCGGGGTGGTGGCGGCCCCGGACTTGCAGCCGACGCGGGTGGGGGGGGGGGGGGCGGGCACCAGCTCGGCTCTGCCCGTCCAGCTGGGTTGGCCGACTGCCGGGGCGCAGGCCTGGAGCGGTGGCGGCCCCGGACTTGCAGCCGGCACAAGGGGGGGAGGCGCTGGCTCCAGCTGTCGGTTGGCCCGGCGGGCAGGCGGAGTTGAGCTGGGGTTGGCGCTTCTCCGAGCTGGCTGGGGGTCGCTGCTCCGGGCTGGTGTCCCGTCGGTCCGGGACACTCGGGGGACAGTCCAGTGGCGATTAGGTGCAGGAGTAGGCCATTTGGTCCTTCGAGCCAGCATCGCCATTCAATGTGATCATGGCTGATCATCCCCAATCAGTACCTCGTCCCCGGCCTTCTCCCCATATCTCCTGACTCCGCCATTTTTAAGAGCCCTATCTAGCTCTCTCTTGAAAAATTCGGCAGCACTTGCGGCGCCGGGATCCGGGTTCGATCCTGGCTGCGGATGAGGTATGGGTCTGTGTGCGTGCAACTGCCGAGAATGTCTCTCCGCCGGTCCATTCTCCCCCCCCAGCACCCCCGTCTCCCACTCACATCTGCCCCCTCTATCTCGCTGTTACACCCCGCTCTATCATTACCTGGCACCCCCGTTCCTTAGATTAAATATATTTTTAGACATAAATCATGAATAAAGATAAGAATTTATACACAGTTTATAAAGTCAGCGTTTCGTTCACTTTTTCCTTATAGCGAGTGACCTTTGACAAATCCCATGATTTCTTGTGTTTTTCGGAATACCACTCGTTTATTCAATAGACAATAGACGCAGGAGAAGGCCATTTGGCCATTTGAGCCAGCACCGCCATTCAATGTGATCATGGCTGATCATCCATAATCAGTACCCCGTTCCTGCCTTCTCCCCATATCCCCTGACTTTGTTATCTTTAAGAGCCCTATCAAGCTCTCACTTTAAATTATCCAGAGAACCGGCCTCCACCGTCCTCTGAGGCAGAGAATTCCACAGACTCACATCTCTGTGTGAAAAAGTGTTTCCTCATCTCCGTTCTAAATTTCTTACCCCTTATTCTTAAACTGTGGTCCCTGATTCTGGACTCCTCCAACATCGGGAACATGTTTCCAGCCTCTAGTGTGTCCAGACCCTTAATAATCTTATATATTTCAATAAGATATCCTCTCATCCTTCTAAATTCCAGAATACAAGTATTCTTCTTCATGTTTATTTTTTTGTCAAGAGTATGCAATGAATGTTTCTAATTTACAATCTCAACGCTGGAAATACACACAATTGGATTGTCGCAGCAAGGGACGGGTTGTTAAGATAGTTTTGTCTCCCCAAGAAGGATAGGAACAGGAATAGGAATACTTTATTGTCACATGTGACGAAGCACAGTGAGATTATTTGTTTGCATAATATATACAAATGTCTTAAGATGTACAACCCCCTTGGTAAATAGAGCAACAGCTTTGCCGGGTTGACAACTCATTTTGAAACACGTTTCAAATATGGTACAGGTATCAAGTTTCAACTTGAAACACTAAAAACACACTAATGGATCCCTTTTGTAAACGATGCCCTTTAACTATTCCCCAAGCCTAAACCAATAGCACCACATAAATTTGCAAACTCCACCATATAAAACGGACAAGGAAGCAGGGATAGGAGAATCACACAAATGGCCATGCTGCCTCATACTTCAAGGGACTGGGGATCAATTCTTACCTCCGTTGTGTTTGAGTGGAGTTTGCATATTCTACCACAATGTCAAACCATTAGGTTAATTACAATCTCTCAAATAACACTAATTTATAGATTTTTTTCTTTCATGTTGATTTTCTGTTGTCCAATCAGTTGATTGATCTGGAAGTACAACTAACCCATATCGGTGCCGTAAAGTTTGGTGATTTGCCAGTAATTATTTAAATCTCCTTACACTTTGATGGTTCAGGAGCCATTCATAAAGAATAATGACTGAGATAGATTGACCATCGGGCAAGGATACACAACACAACGGGGAAAAGACAGGAAGAGTTGATGTGGAATCGTGGTCATTACGATTTTCTGAATGGGAGAGGTTGAATGGGTTGGCTCGTCCTGCTGCTTCTAATTCTTACATTTACTTGATATTTTCAAAAACAATGAAACCTTGAGAACGGAGTAGATCTCAGAAATACTACAGGTGATATTTAAGGTGATATAGGTTGAATATCCTTATTCTGATTAATATATTCAAAAAGTTACCTAACCTAATTAACTTACATTTTGCAGCAATGAAAGTCCTGCAAGCCATCATCAGCTGTAACTCAAGTGATTTTTGGTGATAGGAGTATTGAAAGAACAGTCACATGTTGAGTAAATCGTCCCTCAGAGTTGTAACTCACAGGATGATTTGAATATTTTTATTTTGGAAGGAGGACTGTAGAACGACAGCAGAAGTATCAATTTTAAATTTAATTTGGAAAAGTTAAATAGGTCTTAAGTTGTTGGGAATCTTACCACTGCTGTGGATATACCAAAACAAAATATAGCTGTTGCTCTTCCACAAACAGCAAATCAGAATATTAGCAGGAACAATCGAAAGTTAATCCTGCAATTTTTCTTTCACAAACTGAATTATTTAGATCATAAAGTGCCTGTCACTCCATTTATATTCTAGCCCACTCATGATGGTAATGGGGAAATATTAGATTAAAATAACACATGCAAGTGCCCTTCACCATTCACTTTCTAGTAATTGAGGGAGACAGCACTGAAACAGGTTTTCGCCCATCAGATCCATGTTAACCATCAATTGACACTAATCCTACATTAATTCCATTTATTACACCCCCACATTATCATCAGTTTCCACCAGATTGTACCATCTACCAACTAGCCTGGGACCAGTTACAGTGGCCAATTAACCTTAAAATCTGTATGTCTTTGGGATGTGGAAGGATACCAGAGCACTCCAAGGAAACCCATGTGGTCACAGGGAGAACATTCAAGTTCCGCACAGATGACACCCAAGGCCAGGATTGAATCTCGGTCTCTGGCTCTGTGAGGCACAAGCTCTATTAGTGGCAGAATGCTAAAACCACTGCAGCGTAATTAGAACATTGTTATAATCTGAGATCTCTGAATGTAGCATGTCCTCCACTCAAAATCAGCTAGTCTGCCCAGTCTGAAAATCTATTGCAGTTGGGTCTGCCGTGGCTGTCTCTGGTAGGCTTCTGAATTACAGGAACCAAGTCTATCCATTTTGTTGATTGTTCCATCTGCATGCTTATTGATCTTATAGTCAGCTTTCTCTGCTTTGCATTGACTCGATTATTAGTGCTTTAATCTGGACAAAGCATAACCTAAAACAGGAGCGGTCTCAAGCCCTCTGAGCAAATACCACACCCTTTGATCTGTTTGAGAATGCACTGGATAAGACAAAGTCTCTCAATGCATACTGGCCATACAAAAATAACTATGGAAGAACCAAGGAGGAAATTGGAGCAGAGGATGGGTATATAACCAAATAACAATTACAGCACGGAAACAGGCCAACTTGGCCCTTCTAGTCCGTGCCGAACACTTACTCTCCCCTAGTCCCATCTACCTGCACTCAGACCATAACCCTCCATTCCTTTCCCATCCATATACCTATCCAATTTATTGTTAAATGATAAAATCGAACCTGCCTCCACCACTTCCACTGGAAGCTCATTCCACACAGCTACCACTCTCTGAGTAAAGAAGTTCCCCCTCATGTTACCCCTAAACTTCTGTCCCTTAATTCTCAAGTCATGTCCTCTTGTTTGAACCTTCCCTACTCTCAATGGGAAAAGCTTATCCACGTCAACTCTGTCTATCCCTCTCATCATTTTAAAGACCTCTATCAAGTCCCCCCTTAACCTTCTGCGCTCCAAAGAATAAAGACCTAACTTGTTCAACCTTTCTCTGTAACTTAGTTGCTGAAACCCAGGTAACATTCTAGTAAATCTCCTCTGTACTCTCTCTATTTTGTTGACATCCTTCCTATAATTAGGCGACCAAAATTGTACACCATACTCCAGAATTGGCCTCACCAATGCCTTGTACAATTTTAACATTACATCCCAACTTCTATACTAAATGCTCTGATTTATAAAGGCCAGCACACCAAAAGATTTCTTTACCACCCTATCTACATGAGATTCCACCTTCAGGGAACTGTGCACAGTTATTCCTAGATCCCTCTGTTCAACTGCATTCCTCAATTCACTACCATTTACCATGTACGTCCTATTTTGATTTGTCTTGCGAAGATGTAGCATCTCACACTTATCAACATTAAACTCCATCTGCCATCTTTCAGCCCACTCTTCCAAATGGCCTAAATCTCTCTGTAGGCTTTGAAAATCTACTTCATTATCCACAACACCACCTATCTTAGTATCATCTGCATACTTACTAATCCAATTTACCACACCATCATCCAGATCATTGATGTACATGACAAACAACAGTGGACCCAACACAGATCCCTGTGGCACCCCACTAATCACCGGCCTCCAACCTGACAAACAGCCATCCACCATTACTCTCTGGCATCTCCCATTCAGCCACTGTTGAATCCATCTTGCTACTCCACCATTAATACCCAACAATTGAACCTTCGTAACCAACCTTCCATGAGGAACCTTGTCAAAGGCCTTACTGAAGTCCATATAGACAATATCCACTGCTTTACCCTCATCAATTTCCCGAGTAACCTCTTCAAAAAATTCAAGAAGATTAGTCAAACATGACCTTCCAGGCACAAATCCATGTTGACAGTTCCTAATCAGACCCTGTTTATCCAGATGATTATATATATTATCTCTAAGTATCCTTTCCATTAATTTTCCCACCACTGACGTCAAACTAATAGGTCCCTGTGGCTAGGTTTAATCTTAGAACCCTTTTTAAACAATGGAACAACATGCGCAGTACGCCAATCCTCCGGCACTATTCCCGTTTCTAATGTCAATTGAAATATTTCTGTCATAGCCCCTGCTATTTCTACACTAACTTCCCTCAATGTCCTAGGGAATATCCTGTCAGGACCTGGAGACTTATCCACTTTTATATTTTTCAAAAGTGTCAGTACTTCCTCTTCTTTGATTCTCATAGTTTCCATAGCTACTCTACTTGTTTCCCTTACCTCACATAATTCAATATCCTTCTCCTTGGTGAATACCAAAGAAAATAAATTGTTCAATATCTCCCCCATCTCTTTTGGCTCTGCAGATAGCTGTCCACTCTGACTCTCTAATGGACCAATTTTATCCCTCGTTATCCTTTTGCTATTAATATAGCTGTAGAAACCCTTTAGATTTACTTTCACCTTACTTGCCAAAGCAACCTCATATCTTCTTTTAGCTTTTCTAATTTCTTTCTTAAGATTCTTTTTACATTCTTTATACTCCTCAAGCACCTCATTTACTCCATGCTGCCTATAATTATTGTAGATCTCTCTCTTTTTCCGAACCGTGTCCAATCTCTCTTGAAAACCAAGGCTCTTTCCAATTTTTACTATTTCCTTTCAAAAGAACAGGGACATAAAGATTCTGTACTCTTAAAATGTCATCTTTAAATGTCCTCCATTTCTCCTCCACATCCTTCCCATCAAACAAAATGTCCCAATTCACTCCTTTTAAATCCTTTTGCATCTCCTCAAAGTTAGCCTTTCTCCAATCAAAAATCTCAACCCTAGGTCCAGTTCTGACCCTCTCCATAATTATATTGAAACTAATGGTATTGTGATCATTGGACCCGAAGTGTTCCCCAACGCATACCTCCGCCACCTGACCTGTCTCATTTCCTAACAGGAGGTCCAGGACTGCCCCGTCTCCAGTAGGTACCTCTATGTATTGCTGCAAAAAACTATCCTGCACACATTTTACAAACTCCAAACCATCCAGCCCATTTACAGAATGTGTTTCCCAGTCTATGTGTGGAAAATTGAAATCTTCCTCAATCAGTGCATTAAGACTATATGAGGTAGACTGCATTAAGATTATATGAGAGAGGGGAGAATACTGAACTGGGAGCAAGGAGAAGAAATGCATAATACGGCTTAAGAAACCATAGAATCATAGAATAATGCAGCACAAAGTGACACTATTTCAACCCATTCCGCCCTTTGATAAAGCTTTCAATTGGGCGCACGTTCATTCCATATGACAAACAAGCCTTGTGAAATTGCTTATGGATGGTCGTAGTTTTCATGGTTTGTGTGTTCATTTAGAGGATGATGTTAAAATGATTAACATGCTGCTTTCTATACATTGTCCAGTTCAGCACACAATGAAAGCTATCTGTTTGCAGAATTTGTACTTCTAAAATCAACATTAACATTAACACACAGTTCCCCAAGTAAAATCATGACTGTAGGGTATTTTAGTGTACCAGAATGCTGCCTGGATAAGGAGGTATTAGCAACAGTGAGAAATTTGTCAAACGTGGATTGTTTTCTTTTGATCACCAGAGGTTGCAGGTAGGCCTGATAGAAGTATATACAATTATGGGAGACATAGAGAGGGTAGAAAGAGAGAACCAGAACAATCATAAAAGCGTAGAGAGCATAGTTTTAAGGTGAGAGGGCAAAGTATAAAGGCGATGTGCATGGCAACTTTATTTTACACAGAGTGGTGGGTGCCTGCTATGTGCTGCCGGAGGTGGTGGTGGAGGCAGAAATAATAGTGGAATTTAAGAGGCTTTAAGATAGAGACATGGTTATATACAGGGAATAGAGGGACATGGATCATGTGTACGCTGATTAGATTAGTTTATCTTGGCATTACGTTCGGCACAGACATTGTGCCGAAGGGGAACAACAGAGATTTTGAGATTGGAGGAATGGTCCTCACAGCTCATATATGGGGTTCATCTTCCTTCAGCTGTTGATTTCATGAAATATCTGCAGATGGTGATGGATGGTGACAGATGTCTACAGTTTTCACTGGGACTGTTGGCTGTGCTGCGAATGTGACCATCAATTTGAATTTCTTTGTCTCTGGTTCCTTCTGGGGTGCTTCAAGAAACATCTTGAAGAACTTGCAATTGACCATACAAGAATGCATAATCAAATGACAAATAAACAAAATGCCAGAGCAGTGATGCCTCTCTTTCAACTCTAACTTTCTGCCTCTCTGTCTCTCTCACCACAACCTTCATTCCTATTTAATTAATCTCCTCTTTATCTCTCTCCATCCTTCAGCACCCTCTCCATATCCTCCACAGTTATCTCTCTCGTATTTTCCATTCCTGGCTCTCTACCTCCTTTACTCACATTTGTCCTTATTCTATCCACCTGTCCCTTTACACATTTTATCTTCATTCTTCAGGCACTTCTCTGCCCCACCCTACACTCTTGTCTCTCTGTCTCCCCAACTTCACTCTATATCTCTCTCTATCCTCTACTCCTCTCTCTCCCCAACTTCCACTCCCATCACTTTGCAGCTTCCACGCTCTCTTGCTCCATTTTTCAGACGTTCCTTTATTTATCTAACACATTATCATACACATTTGTACCTGATCGCATCACATCTCTTTCTCTGCATCTTTAAGATCTCTTTCCACATCTTTCAGATCTCTTTCCACATCTTTCAGATCTCTGTCCAATTCTTCAAACCTCTCCCCATCTTCAGATCTCACACCTCCCCTTCAGATCTTTTGCTCCCCATCCTCCACACCCCTTGCTCCCCCATCCTTAACTCCTCTGTCCCTCTTTGCCCACACTTTTCAATCCTGCCTGACTCTCCTCCTCTCTATCCAGCTTTCTCTCCAGCCTTCCCTCCTCTCCTGTTCTCCTCATGCTTCACTTCTGCTCACACAAAGATCCCTATGTTGCACTTTGCGCTAACTCACCTGAAACCACTATGCTAAGGAGTCCAGATTGGTTGAGTGGGGGAGCCCAATTTGACCAGAAAGCACTTAGAGCAGGAAAGACTGAACCCTAGTGAGATGTGAAATAAACAGTGGAAAATTTCAAATCGTTCAGATTTGTTCAACAATCAAAAACATAAAGAACTGAGCAGTATCGATAGAGAGTGAATGCTCAGAATAAATTTTGCTTGCATTTTGCGTCACTGCATGTCCAAGATCTTGCTGATCACAGCCATATAAGGTGGATCGGAATTAATAGAAGTACAGGCAATTGATCCCTGTCTCACCACAATGAGGCCCAGGCATCAAACATGCCAGCAGTGAGAAGACAGCACCAAACAGGCACCATCGCTGTTCTGTGGAGAGTGAAAAGGAATTATTGTTTCTTGTCAATTACGTTCTTCAAAACTTTAAGAAAGAGAATACAAGTACTTTTTATATTGCAGATTGGAGCAGAAGTGAAAAGAAGAAAGTGCATGTTAGCGTAGGATGGGAACCAAGGTTGTACGTGACTACTTTTGGCGTTGTCTACAAGAGGGAAATGAAGTTTGGTTAATCCAAACTGATCAGCTCTGATTAACAGCCTTAATTAGAGCTGCTTAATCACAGCTCCAGGGACCTAGGTTAAATCGTGAGCTCAGATGCTGTCCATGTGGAGTGTGCAAGTTTTCCCCGTGACCGCGAGGGTTTCTCTGGATGCTCGGGTTTCCTCCCACATCCCAAAGGCATGCATGTTTGTAGATTAATTGACCTCTTTAAGATTGCCCCGACTGTATGGAATGGGCGCGAAAATGGGGTAAAATAGAACTAGTTTGAATGGGTGATTGAAGGTCAGTGTGGACTCAGTGGGCCGAAGGGTCTTTTTCCATGCTGTATCTCTAAACCAAACTAAACTAAACATGGCCAATGTACAGTGAGGATAATGATATGGGCTGATGGAAACATCTTTACAAACTCCCACTGAAGCCCATAAGAACTACATCCAAAAGGTAAATCAAAATCCATGCAATATACCTCTGCCAAACCATGACATAGGAAGCTCCGCTGCAGGTGGAAACAGAAGTGAGTTGAAAGCACTGCCAAGTATTCCACCACCAACAAGTAGCTTCCCTCCAACTCTGTCTGCAATGAATCCAGCAGCAAATTGGAAAACAATATAGCCATAGTAGAAGCCCCATAGGATCCAACTCTGAGTATCAACACTCCAGTTGTAGACCTTATCCAGAAATAAATGGAGATAAGTACAAGAGTCAGACTGGATAGCTGTTTATTAAAACATACAGGGACTGAAGTGAAAATGAAGCATTAGAGGATGTGGCACGTAGAAGGTTGACGTAAAGTATCATGATTTTTTGTGTGGGACAATGAATGAAATGCTGGGGAGACATCTGTGTGAGAAGAGAGATTAATTAAACATTAGATAAGTACTGGGCGTGGATGGAATAATTGGATTAGACTGGGTCAAGTATTTATGAATATCGGGTGTGAGGAGGCACTGAATATTCAAGGGTATACCTCATATCAAAAAGACAGACAGGTGGGAAGAGGGGGTGGGGTAGCTCTGTTGGTGAAGAATGAAATTCAGTCCCTTGCAAGGGGTGACATTGAAACAGGAGATGTGGAGTCAGTATGGATAAAACTAAGGAATTGTAAGGGTAAAAAGACCCTAATGGGACATCCACAGGCCCCCAAATGGTAGCCTGGACATAGGGTGAAAGTTGAATCAGGAGTTAAAATTGGCATGTAGCAAAGGTAATGCTGTGGTTGTTATGGGAGATTTCAACATGCTGGTAGACTGGGAAAATCAGGTTGGTACTGGACCCCAAGAAAAGGACTTTGGAGAGTGCCTTCATGATGGATTCTGAGAGCAGCTTGTATTGGAGCCTACCAGGGAGAAGGCAATTCTGGATTTAGTGTTATGTAATGAACCGGATTTGATCAAGGAAAGAGCCATTAGGAGGTAGACCATTAAGTCAGGTTTAATCTACAATTAGAGAGGGAGAAGGGTGAATCGGAGGTGTCAGTGTTATAGTTGAATAAAGAGGACTATGGGGCCATGAGGGAGGAGCTGGCCATAGTTGACTGGAAAGATACCCTAGCAGGGATGACAGTGGAACAACAATGGCAGGTATTTATAGGAATAATACAGAAGGTGCAAGATCAGTTCATTCCTAAGAGGAAGAAAGATTCTAAGGGGAGTAAGGGGTCACCGTGGCTGACGAGGGACATCAGGGACAGTATAAAAATAAAAGAGAAGAAGTGCAACGTAGCAAAGATGAGCGGGAAGCAAGAGGATTGGGTAATGTTTCAAGAGCAACAGAAGATAACTAAAAAGACAATACGGGGAGAAAAGATGAGGTACTAAGGTAAGCTAGCCAGGAAATAAAGGCTAAAAGCTTCTTTAGGTATGTGAAGAGGAAAAAATTAGTTAAGACCAAAGTTGAACCTTTGAAGAGCAAAAAAGGTGAATTTATTATGGGGAACAAGGAAATGGCAGATGAGTTGAACAGGTACTTTGGATCCGTCTTCACTTAGGGGGACACAAAAAATCTTCCTGATATAGTAGTGGCCAGAGGATCTGGGGTGACGGAGGAACTGAAGGAAATCCAAATTAGGCAGGAAATGGTTTGGGTACACTGATGGGAGTGAAGGCTGATAAATCCCCAGGGCCTGATGGTCTGCATCCAAGGGTACTTAAGGAAGTGGCTCTAGAAATCGTGGATGCATTGGTGATAATTTTCCAATGTTCTATAGACTCAGGATCAGTTCTTGCAGATTGGAGGGTAGCTAATGTTATCTCACTTTTTAAGAAAGGCGGGAGAGGGAAAACGGGGAGTTATAGACAAGTTAGCCTGACATCGGTGGTGGGGAAGATGCTGGAGTCAATTATAAAAGATGAAATAGCCACACATTCGGATAGCAGTAACAGGATCGGTCCGAGTTAGCATGGATTTACGAAGGGGAAATCATGCTTGACTAATCTTCTGGAATTTTTTGAGGATGTAACTAGGAAAATGGACACGGGAGAGTCAGTGGATGTAGTGTACCTGTACTTTCAGAAAGCATTTGATAAGGTCCCACATAGGAGATTAGTGGGCAAAATTAAGGCACATGGTATTGGGGGGTTGAGTGCTGACATGGATAGAAATTTGGTTGGTAGACAGGAAAGAAAGAGATGGGATTAACGGGTCCCTTTCAGAATGGCAGGCAGTGACTAGTGGGGTACCGCAAGGGTCGGTGCTGGGACCGCAGCTTTTTACAATATACATCAATGATTTAGATGAAGGGATTTAAAGTAGCATTAGCAAATTTGCAGATGACACAAAGCTGGGTGGCTGTGTGAACTGTGAGGAGGATGCTATGAGAATGCAGGGTGACTTGAACAGGTTGGGAGAGTGGGCAGATGCATGGCAGATGAAGTTTAATGTGGATAAATGTGAGGTTATCCACTTTGATAGCTAAAACAGGAAGGCAGATTACTATCTAAATTGCGGCAAGTTGGGAAAAGGGGAAGTACAACGGGATCTGGGGTTCCTTGTTCATCAGTCTATGAAAGTAAGCATGCAGGTACAGCAGGCAGTGAAGAAAGCAAATGGCATGTTGGTCTTTATAACAAGAGGAGTCGAGTATAGGAGCAAAGACGTTCTTCTGCAGTTGTACAGAGCCCTAGTGAGACCACACCTGGAGTATTGTGTGCAGTTTTGGTCCCCTAATTTGAGGTAATTTAAAAAGGACATTCTTGCTCTTGAGGGAGTGCAGCGTAGGTTTACAAGGTTAATTCCCGGGATGGCGGGACTGTCATATGTTGAGAAAATGTAGCAGCTGGGCTTGTACACTCTGGAGTTTAGAAAGATGAGAGGGGATCTTATTGAAGATTGTTAAGGGTTTAGACATGCTAGAGGCAGGAAACATGTACCCGATGTTGGGGGGGGGGGGGGGTCCAGAACCAGGGGCCACAGTTTAAGAATAAAGGGTAAGCCATTTAGAACGGAGACGAGGAAACACTTTTTCTCAAAGAGAGTTGAGAGTCTGTGGAATTCTCTGCCTCAGAGGGTGGTGGAGGCCGGTTCTCTGGATACTTTCAAGAGAGAGCTGGATAGGACTCTTAAAGATAGCGGAGTCAGGGGATATGGGGAGAAGGCAGGAATGGGGTACTGATTGGGGATGATCAGCCATGCTCGCTCGAATGGCCGAATGGCCTACACCTGCACCTATTGTCTATTGTCTATTGTTAATATCACATTCAGTGTAATTATACTCTTGTTCACTCTTCATCCCCATCCAATCTAACCCTCATTCTTGCTTACACTATTAAACTGGTGAGATATGAAAAAGGTACAAGGGAAAAGAGTCTGAAGAACGATCCCGACTCAGTGGCTGCCTGACCCGCTGAGTTACTCCAGCTTGCTGAATCCATTGCTATCTTCTTCACTTTACTCCCTTTCCCTTTTTGTCATCTAGAAATATTGATTTTCTGTCTCGATTAATAACCCACATCAAAATATCAATGATACCAATAAGAATCCCATGTAAGTACAGTACATTGCCTGATACTCTGAAGAACCACAGTTGACCACATAGCAATGTTACAACATTTTGAGATTTAAAAAATCAAGTCTGCAATTTATCCCATCAGATAAAGCACAAAAAGAAGTTTAATTTGACACCTAATTCACTTTCATATCTTCAGTATTAAAAAAGTTATGGCCATTTTCATACTCTGAAATTAGTATCTTGTCCCCTATTGCTTTTCCATTGACTTAACTCAAAAGCTGTGATCGAGGACAGTCAAAAGCACATAGCTTTCTTAAAAATTAAGGGAACTGAATGAAATTTTCAGTTATTATAGATTGAAGCATTCTAAAACAAATATGAAACAATCTTACTTGGATGACCTGAAATTAAAGCATATAATTAGTTAGTTACCTAATTGTAGCTAATTACAAAATTAAATTACTAGATCTAAACATCTATCCATTTCTTAAGAAAAGGTTAACATTTTTAAATAGCATAAGTGTCCAAATAACATTCACACAAGAATTCACAATATAACATGATTTTTAAATCTCATTGTCATGAATTTATAAGCCAAATGGAAGGAATTTAGTGTTTAATTCCCGTAAATTAATGGCCATTTTAATCATCTTGCGAGTGAGATTTTATGGAACGTGATCGTTTGGAACGTTGCGGTTTGCGGTGAATTTAAACAGACTATTATCTAAATGGTGGCCGACTAGGAAAAGGGGAGATGCAGCGAGACCTGGGTGTCATGGTGCACCAGTCATTGAAAGTGGGCATGCAGGTGCAGCAGGCAGTGAAGAAAGCGAATGGTATGTTGGCTTTCATAGCAAAAGGATTTGAGTATAGGAGCAGGGAGGTTCTACTGCAGTTGTACAGGGTCTTGGTGAGACCACACCTGGAGTATTGCGTACAGTTTTGGTCTCCAAATCTGAGGAAGGACATTATTGCCATAGAGGGAGTGCAGAGAAGGTTCACCAGACTGATTCCTGGGATGTCAGGACTGTCTTATGAAGAAAGACTGGATAGACTTGGTTTATACTCTCTAGAATTTAGGAGATTGAGAGGGGATCTTATAGAAACTTACAAAATTCTTAAGGGGTTGGACAGGCTAGATGCAGGAAGATTGCTCCCGATGTTGGGGAAGTCCAGGACAAGGGGTCACAGCTTAAGGATAAGGGGGAAATCCTTTAAAACCGAGATGAGAAGAACTTTTTTCACACAGAGAGTGGTGAATCTCTGGAACTCCCTGCCACAGAGGGTAGTCGAGGCCAGTTCATTGGCTATATTTAAGAGGGAGTTAGATGTGGCCCTGTGGCTAAGGGGATCAGAGGGTATGGGGAGAAGGCAGGTACGGGATACTGAGTTGGATGATCAGCCATGATCATATTGAATGGCGGTGCAGGCTCGAAGGGCCGAATGGCCTACTCCTGCACCTAATTTCTATGTTTCTATGTTTCTATGTTTCTAAACCCCATATCGGCAGGAAAAACACTGCCCGTTCGTATATTTGCATAATCACATTTTCGCTGATGAAATTTTGATTAAAGCAATCCTAAGAAGCAAGTTTATATGTAAAATATACGACTTACCTTATGTTTTGTCCCCTACGTGAGATCCGTCCCGTTGTCGGCGTTGACGGCGTTACAAGTCGCTTTTTTATTTTACTCCAGCCATTAAATTGTCCCGCATTTTTTTTTTTTTTAATTCACAGAACGGCAGTTGGAACGATTATTCAGCATTAGGTAGTAGCCCGGGAAAATATATCTCGGACAGGCAGGAGAAAACGGCATTGTAATCCCGCCCCACCCCCCTCAAAGGCGCCAAAGTCGCGCACACGACCAGTGACAGAACTGCAGCGCCGCTGAAGGTAAGTTTTGTAACATACCTAAACCACATACACCCATTCTGTTTTCCTCGGCAATTTACACACTTTGGAAATAATGTTGGGAAGTATAATTTGACTGGGTTTGGTTGAAGTCGTCAATTCTGGGTGAGCTCATATGATTATTAACCATAACCACAATTGCAACACTGATATTAATGCGCAGTAACATAGTCACTGATAATCCAAGAAAGGTGAGGACTGCCAAGTTGTATCACAGTGAACAACATACTGGTTTATAAAAGAAAACAATCTTAGCATTAGTATGCTGGCCAAGCTTTCAGAATGCATGTACAATAATTGCAAATTTTGCAACTCCACCAACTTTTACAGGAAAAATATTTGTCCAATTCAGTAAATATTGAAACTGATTTAAGCAGCACAAGATGAAATATTATATGTGCATGACAAAGAGAATATTTAAATCATTCAGTCCTACATCTAAGTGATCACTTACAAATGTAAATAAGAATGAACGTAAAAAGTAGGCAAGGCAAGGCAAGGCAACTTTATTTATATAGCACATTTCATACACGAGGCAGACTCAAAGTGCTTCACATAAAAACATGTCATACAATAAAATGAAATAATAAAATGAAATAAAATAGAAGAATTAAAAGAAAAGAAAAGCAAAATTAAAAATGCATTATAAAAAATGCAAAAGTTAAAAGTGCAATGTAGTTAAGATTTAGCTGAAAGCTAAAGTAAACATAAAAGTTTTCAGTCTTGTTTTAAAAGTGGTCAAAGTTGAGACAAGTCTTAAATCTTCAGGAAGTTTATTCCAGCTATTTGTTGCATAGTAACTAAATCCTGCTTTCCCATGTTTTGTATTTACTCTGGGAATCACTAACAGATTGGTTTCAGAAGATCACTAGAAGGCTCATATAGTGGAAGCATGTCAGTGATATACTTTGGTCCTAAACCATGTAGTGATTTATAGGTGAGCAGCAGGATTTTGAAATCAATTCTCTGACATACAGGGAGCCAATGTAAGGATTTAAGAATTGGTGTAATGTGTTCAAATTTTTTGGTCTTTGTTAGAACTCTAGCAACAGCGTTCTCAACAAGCTGTAGCTGCCTGACAGTTTTTTTCGGAAGACCTGCAAGGAGACCGTTACAGTAATCTAGCCTACTAGTAATAAAGGCATGTACAAGTTTTTCTAAGTCTTGAGCTGACATGAGTCCTCTTAATCTTGCTACGTTTTTGAGGTGATAGTAGGCCGATTTTGTTACTGATTTGATGTGACTGTCGAAATGTAAATCTGAATCCATAATAACCCCAAGATTTCTGGCTTTGTTTGAAGTTTTCAGGGACAGAGAGTGAAGGTGTTGGGTTACTTTAAGCCTTTCTTTTTTAGCACCAAAAACAATTATCTCCGTTTTGTCCTTATTTAGTTGGAGGAAATGTTGGCATCCAGTCTTTGACTTGCTCAATGCACTGGCATAGCAGATCTATGGGGCGATAGTCATTTGGTGATAGCGCTACATAGATTTGAGTGTCATCAGCATAGCAGTGGTGGTCAATATTATTATTTCACATGATTTGCCCTAGTGGGAGCATGTAGATGTTGAATAAAGAGGGCCCTAAGATCGAACCTTGCGGGACTCCACACGTCACGTTGGTTGGTTCTGATACAAAGTCGCCAATGGAAACAAAATAGTTCCTATCTTGTAGATATGACCTGAACCAACTTAAGATTGTGCCTGAAAGCCCCACCCATTTTTCCAACCTGTCCAAAAGTATTGAATGATCAACAGTGTCGAATGCAGCACTGAGGTCTAATAGCATTAATATTGAATCTTTGCCAGAGTCTGTGTTAAGACAGATGTCGTTTACAACTTTAATAAGGGCGGTCTCGGTGCTATGAAGAGGTCGAAATCCTGACTGGAAGTTGTCGTAGCAGCCAGTTGAAGTCAGGAAGTGATTAAGTTGCTGGAGGACAACTTTCTCAATGATTTTACTTATGAAAGATAGGTTTGATATTGGTCTATAGTTGTTAATAATAGAGGCATCTAGGCTCCGCTTTTTTAAAAGAGGTTTAATAACTGCAGTTTTCAAGGCTTTTGGGAAATTGCCTGATTGAAGAGAGCTGTTAACTATTTGCAATATGTCTATTGCTAGGCATTCTTAAAGAAGTTGGTAGGTAAAGCATCAATGCAGCAGGTGGATGGCCTTAGTTGTGTCACCGTTTCCACAAGGGTTTTAGAGTCTATGACATTAAAGCATGTCATCATTGCCACGTTACTTTTGCCTAAACAGGGTGGTGATCCAACATTTTTGTTTGAAGCGGAGATATTGATGGCACGTCTGATGCCTTCAATTTTATCAGTATAAAAGAATGCAAACTCATTGCATTTCTGCGTGGAATGGAGTTCAGGTGGTATTTGTGTTGGGGGGTTGGTCAGTCTGTCAACAGTTGCAAATAGGGTTTTTGCCTTATTAGTGTTGTTGTTAATGATATTGGAGAAAAATGTTTCTCTAGCACTTTTTAAGTCTAAATTGTAGGCACGGAGGCTCCCTTTATAGATGTCATGGTGAATATGAAGTTTTGTTTTCCGCCAGATGCGTTCAGCTTTCCGGCATTCTCTTTTCTGGGCTGTTACAAAAGCAGCTTTTCTCCAGGGTGCCTTTTGCTTACCAGAAATCGTTTTAACCGTAACAGGTGCAATGACATCTATAACTTTCACAATTTTGGAATTAAAGTTATCTACAAGATCATCAGCAGAACATGGGTTTAGAGGTGGTAACAAGGAGATGGCATTTTTAAAGAGTACATTAGAATGTTCATTTATATACCGTTTTTTGACAGTATTTGATTTTGTCTGTATGTCGGGAATAAAAGATATATTAAAGAAAACACAGAAGTGGTCAGACAATGAAGGATCAGTCACGAAAATATCAGAAACATTGAGACCCTTTGTGATAATCAAGTCCAGGGTAGAAGTAGAGGAAAGAAAAATGTAGTGCACAAACTATCTGACTACTAACCACTTGCAATGAGGCAACAACAATATGTAAGTAATGAACAAATGTATAATTAGGAACATGGGAACAGGAAGTAACTATGTGTCCTACTGAGTCAAAAATAGGTATTTAACAGAGAAAACGTGAAGTCAAATGCAGGCACAAAATTAAAATATGGCAAAATGATTAAACAAGTGCCTGGCCGAGATCAAACAGGATGCAGTGATGAATGTACAAGAATCCAACTAGGAATATGCAAAGAAAATCTTATCCATTAGTCATGACAAACGTGCAAAATGTCTGATCAATATACTTAGTCCTTAACCAAGATGGACATATAGGCTGCGAGGATCCCAATATTAAAACAATAAAGAAGCAAACCTACCCTTATTATCTTTATCAGTGTCCAGGATTGCATATCTTTCACTAACATCAGAAATACTCAAAACTGCAGCCACTGTGGAATTCTTCAATCCAGTGCTTTTCCTTGGGCATTGCTTCATCCTGCACTCTATCCTGCACTGTGTATTGTGAAGATAATGGACTGAACTATAGAAGAGCATCTGCATTGTTTGATTAAGAAATGCAAATCCATTATGACTAAGATATAACTCTTAACTGTGTTCTCTGGCTGACATTTCTCCGAATGATGGCACCATCGGGTGTGGTGAAGAAATTACTTTTATAACAATCAAACAGGATCGCTTCTTAATAAACAGACAACTCACAATACGGTTGGTAGACCAGTTCAAATCTTTATTTATTATCGGCCGATGGAAGTGGCTAGGAAACCGCAGCCAAGTGAGCAACACAGACACTTGGCTGTCCTCAGTCCACTTCCCTGAACAACGGAATTACATAGTCTGAAGAAGGGTTTCGGCCCGAAACGTTACCTATTTCCTTCGCTCCATAGATGCTGCTGCACCCGCTGAGTTTCTCCAGCATTTTTGTGTACCTTCGATTTTCCAGCATCTGCAGTTCCTTCTTGAATACATGGTATTATATACTGTTTTTTTGTCACCTTAGCACATTCCACAAACATTAGTCATGGTCAGAGGTACAGAGAATACACGTTACTCAGGATGCGTCTGAGTTGTCTCGTCCCATCAGTTGCATCATAGGCATCTTGTCATGTGGTACCCTCACACTCACCCCCTACGACGTGTACGTGGCACTGAGCAGGATTAATGCACGAAAGGCTGCTGACACTGACAGCATCCCCGGGCGCATCCTCAGGGCCTGTGCTGCGCAGCTGACAGACATCTGGACTGACATCTTCAACCTGTCACTTGCCCAAGCAGTTGTCCATACGTGCCTTAAAACCACCTCCATCGTGCCGGTGCCAAAACACTGCACTGCGGCGAGCCTCAACGACTTCTGCCCAGTTGCACTTACTCCCATCATCATTAAGTGCTTCGAGAGGCTGGTCCTGGCACACCTCAAAGGCTGCCTTCCTCCCACACTGGACCCCTATCAGTTTGCCTACCGCAAGAACAGGAGTACGGAGGATGCCATCTCAACGGTACTTCACTCCGCCCTCTCCCACCTCGACAACAGAGACACCTACGTGAGAATGCTGTTCATCGACTATAGCTCAGCATTTAACACCATTATCCCCTCAAAACTGATCACCAACCTCAGCGACCTGGGCATCAACCCCTCCCTCTGCAACTGGATACTGGACTTTCTAACTAACAGTTAGGTCAGACAATCACACCTCTTCAACCCTCACCCTGAACACCGGCGTTCCACAGGGCTGTGTGCTGAGCCCCCTCCTCTACTCCCTCTTCACCTATGACTGTACACCTGTACATGGTACTAACACCATCATCAAGTATGCAGATGATACAACGGTGATTGGCCTCATCAGCGACAATGATGAGTCGGCCTAAGATGAGAGGTCCAGCTCCTAGCAGCATGGTGCGCTGACAACAACCTGGCCCTTAACTCCAAGAAGACCAAGGAGCTCATTGTGGATTACAGAAGGTCTAGGGGTGGCACGCACACCTCCATCCATATTAACGGGACGGAGGTGGAACGCGTTTCCAGTTTCAGGTTTCTGGGGGTCAACATCTCCGATGACCTCTCTTGGACCCACAATACCTCAACTCTGGTCAAGAAGGCTCACCAGCGTCTCTTCTTCCTGAGGAGACTAAAGATGGTCCATCTGTCTCCTCAGATTCTGGTGAACTTCTACCGCTGCACCATCGAGAGCATCCTTACCAACTGTATCACAGTATGGTATGGCAACTGCTCTGTCTCTGACCGGAAAGCACTGCAGAGGGTGGTGAAAACTGCCCAACGCATCACCGGTTCCTCACTCCCCTCCATTGAGTCTGTCCAGTGCAAGCGTTGTCTGCGAAGGGCACGCAGCATCGTCAAGGACTGCTCTCACCCCAGCCACAGACTGTTTACCCTCCTCCCATCCGGGAGGCGCTACAGGTCTCTCCATTGCCGGACCAGCAGGTTCAGGAACAGCTTCTTCCCTGCGGCTGTTACAATACTTAACTCTGCACCTTGGTGATTGCCAGTCACCCCCTCCCCCCCCCCCCCCCCCCCCCCCCCCCCCCCCGGACACTCCTTCCCCCAGAAAAATTGCACTACTGCTACTGTATGTACATATATATGTTTTAATGTTCCATTATTCTATGTCGCTCTTCTGGGTGAGATGCTAACTGCATTTCGTTGTCTCTGTACTGTACAATGCACAATGACAGATTGAATCTGAATCTGAATCCTGAGGCGACCCGACATCGGAGCTGTGGCGTTCCGACGGCAGCGGCGACCCGACCTCGCAGGATCGGCCACGTCGGGAGCTCACAGGTCGCCTCGGAGCGGAGGTAGATTAAGGAGGGAAGAGACAAGGACTTTAAGATTTTTGCCTTACATCACAGTGAGGAGGTGCCTGGTGAACTCACTGTGATGGATGTTAATTTTGTGTTTATTGTGTGTATTTGTCATTTTTATTATATGTATGACTGCAAGGCAACGAAATTTCATTCAGACCAAAAGGTCTGAATGACAATAAAGGCTACTGACTTTGACTTTGACCTGAATCTGAATTACAAGGAATTTACATATCAAGGCATCGGACATTTGGTACAAGATACTTGCACATCGAAGTAATCAGTCACTGCATACCTCAAAGGCATCGGGCATTGTCCCAATACCCCTTACAGGGATTAATCTGGGCTTCCTCTCTTGTCAAATGGTAGACGAATTTTAAAGTCATTCATTATCTCAATACACAGCAACCTGAGGTAAACCTAGACTTGCCTTTCTGTATCAATCTACTGGAGAAAAGCCTGCTTTGAGACTAAAATATAAGTTGTAAGCTGGCCCAGGAATTCATTTAATATTTTCTTATATTTTTAACATAATTCAGCCTTATCAGTGGCAGCCTCGCCTGCATCTGTTCGCCCTTCTCCCTTTTTTAAAATTATTTTTGGGTTGTCAAAAAGTTTTGTTTTGGAGGCCTTTTAGTCTTTTTATGGATGGGGGATGGGGGCAGGAAGGGGGAAACCATTTTTTTCCAGTCCCTACCTGGTCGTGGATGCCTCCTTCCTCCGAGCCGCATCATCGCCCCCTCCTCGCGGCTTACCATCTGGATTGGCGTGGCCTTTCCTGCCAGAGACCGGCCAGAGCTTTGAGCTGCAGCTTCAGTGGCGGCGCAGCACTGAGGTAGCATCGCCAAGCGAGCGATGCCTTACCCGGGTCACCGTGTGGAGCTCCGGAGTGCTGGGACTGCCAACTTCAACATTGTGGAGCTGTGGTCTGCGGAGCTTCCAGCCACGGCGGCGCTGACTTTATCATCGCAGAGCCTGGGATCTTTCGCAGAGGTTGCCAGTGTTGGAGCTCCACCTAGCGCGGCCTGTGGCCTTCGGTCTCTGGTAGGAAGCGGCTGTTTCGGAACTCCAAGCCGCTGAGAGCGTTCTTCAGATGCCGGAGTTCCATCATTCAGCGAGAGGGCCTGAAACATCGGACCGCCGTAGCGGTGACTGTGGAGGTCTCAATAGGCTCCGACCACCGGTGAACATAGAGGAAGTGGACTGAACTTTGCTGCCTTCCCTCACAGTGGGAAACGTTGATCCCGCTGTGGGGGGATGTTTTTTATGTTTAATGTTAAATTCTATAGTGTTGTGTTTATCTAATTTGTGTGCTGTATGGCTACTCAAATTTCACTGGGGTATGTGACAATACATGTCCTTTGTCCTTTGTCCTTATGTTTTGTAACCACTAAGTTTGTTTCTATGATTATATGACAGAGTGGGGCTCATTAATATTGAAATGGTGTTCAGATTCTGTGTGCCAGCCATCTGGGTGGGGTGACAGCAGGTAACATCAATGACGAAGTGGAGGCTAAGATTAGCACTGGAAACAAAAAGGATTCCTTGGGCCTCTCCTGCTGTCCAATTCCCTACTACTTACCAATCATTGATCCCAGCCCTCATTCCTTGGGTCCTCAGCAATTGTCCATGGCCATACAATGGCCATCTCATCTTTCTGGTAATTCACTATAAATTACACCCATTAATTAACATAATGCAGTAGATGGAATATGGAAATGCTAGAATCTAATGGAAACTGTTCCCAAACTACAGATTGGGAGTTTCTTTATGATTCTCTTTCACCCTGCCCTCTTCTGCACTTCATTGACAGATAATAGGAAAATTAGATGACCATTTATCCTTTCTGATTAATCCTTTATATCGGATAGATCATGGCTGATCTAAATCTAAACTTGGATGAATTCAGAGACCCGCACTCTTCTGAAGACCAGACACCGGGCATTCATGACTGATGATACAGTGGTCTACAAGAAGTCCAGATACGGCCTTGGTAAGGCCATCAAAAAGGCCAAAAGGGACTTCTCCTCCAAACTAGAGGATGAGACAGATGTTCGGCAGCTGTGGGGCCTGAATGCAATCACCTCCTACAAGGCGAAATCAAGAGGCAGCTCGAATGTCGGCGAAACATCACTCCCTGACGAGCTCAATGCGTTTTACGCACGCTTTGATAGGGAGAATACAGATGTGCCTTCCCGAGCCCCCATTCGCTGTGATGGTATTTCAGTCTCAGTCACAGAGGCCGACACCAGAAAATCCTTCAGAGGGGTGAACCCTCGAAAAGCGCCTGGACCTGATGGTATACCAGGTCATGTTCTAAAAACCTGTGCGGACCAACTGGCTGGAGTTTTTGCTGACTTTTTCAACCTCTCACTTCTGAGGTCTGAGGTTCCCACCTGCTTTAAAAGGGCATCAATTATACCAGTACCCAAGAAGAGCAAGGTGACATGCCTCAACCATTATCGACCAGTGGCACTAACATCGGTGGTGATGAAGTGCTTTAAGAGATTGATCATGGCGCAAATCATCTCCTACCTCGACAAAAACCTGGACCCACTGCAGTTTGCCTACCGCCCCAACAGATCAACGGTGGATGCGATCTCGCTGGCTCTCCACTGCGCTCTAGACTACTTGGACAACAAAAACTCATATGTCAGGCTGTTATTCATTGATTACAGTTCGGCATTTAATACAATCATCCCCTCCAAGCTGGTTACCAAGCTCTCAGATCTGGGTCTCTGCGCATCCCTCTGCAATTGGATCCTCGACTTCCTCATTCAAAGACCACAGACTGTTCGTATTGGTGGAAATGTGTCAGCCTCGATAACAATCAGCACGGGAGCACCACAAGGCTGCGTGCTCAGCCCCCTGCTGTACTCACTCTATATTCATGACTGCGTAGCCGGTCATAGTGCGAACTCCATCATCAAGTTTGCTGACGACACCACAGTTGTGGGACGTTTCACTGATGGGGACCAGTCACAGTGTAGAAGTTTGATCAACCGACCGACCAAATGGTGCCAGCACAATAACCTGGCCCTCAACACCAGCAAGACCAAGGAACTGATTGTGGACTTTAGAAGTGGTAGGTTGGGAACCCACAGTCCCGTTTATATCAACGGGTCGATGGTGGAGAGGGTCAAAAGCTTCAAATTCCTGGGCGTGCATATTTCTGAAGATCTCTCCTGGTCCGAGAACACTGATGCAATTATTAAGAAAGCACATCAGCGACTCTACTTCCTGAGAAGATTACAGAGAGTCGGTATGTCAAGGAGGACTCTCTCAAACTCTACAGGTGCACAGTAGAGAGCATGCTGACCGGTTGCATCGTGGCTTGGTTCGGCAATTTGAGCGCCCAGGAGCGGAAAAGACTAAAAAGTAGTAAACACTGCCCAGTCCATCATTGGCTCTGACCTTCCTTCCATCGAGGGGATCTATCGCAGTCGCTGTCTCAAAAAGGCTGGCAGTATCATCAAGGACCCACACCATCCTGGCCACACACTCATCTCCCCGCTACCTTCAGGTAGAAGGTACAGGAGCCAGAAGACTGCAACGTCCAGGTTCAGAAATACCTACTTCCCCACAGCCAGCAGGCTATTAAACTCAACTGAAACAAAGCTCTGAACATTAATAGACCATTATCTGTTTATTTGCACTTTATCTGCTTATTTATTGATGTGTGTATATAATTTATATAATAGTATATGGACACAATGATATGTTCTGTATTCATGCCTACTATATTCTGTTGTGCTGAAGCAAAGCAAGAATGTCATTGTCCTATCTGGGATACATGACAATAAACTCTCTTGACTCTTGACTATATTCAATCTATTTTTCAATGTTGATGATTCATTGTCATGTTATATTTAAAGGTAATATTGACATGACTAAATAATGGCATTTCTTTTCTGTCAAACGTAATAAACCCATTTCACAAATAAAGCCATGCCAGTTACTTATCCGTGCAGATAAAGGTAATTAGAATTTAATATTTATTACATGTCATTTGAACCTCAGTGAGGCTCAAACGAAACTTAGTTTCCACAGCCATACAAACAGAGACAATTCCTACAAGACACACACACAATTCAATTTACACAAACATCCATCACAGTGAATCTCCTCCTCACTGTGATGGAAGGCAAAGTCTTTCTCTCCGCTGCACCATTTTTCTCCCGATGTTGCAGCCTCTGGCGGGCGATGGTAAGTCCCACGGCCATTTTAGGCTGCACAGGGCGATGTACGCCTCGCTCCAGGCCCAAAAGTCACAAAGTTGGAGCCCCCGGCGGGCATTCGAATGTCCCGCGGCCATTAAAGCCGCGCGGAGCGATGTACGGCCCTGCTCCAGTCGTTCCAACCCCGCGACACGGGCTGGAGAAGTCGCATTGCGGGAGCTCCGGAAAGCGGTCTCTCATCCGGACCGCGAGCTCCCGATATCACAGTCCACCGGACCTGCGGCTGCAGCTGGAGCCTCCGAGCTCCGGGGTCGGGCCGCAGCAGCGATCCACCACCGCTCCCCACGCTCCGAGGTCGGCCAGCCCCACAATGATGAGTCCGCAGCTCCGCAGGCTCCGGGACTGGAGCCCCCAGGTCGTTCCGGCTGGAGGCCGCTCCACGGTGCTAGGCCCCAACGACAACGGAGACCTGACAGGAAAAAGGTCGGGTCTCCCGTGCAGCTAAGTGATTTTTTTAAGTTTCCACCTCCCCCCCCCTCCCCCCGCCCCCCACATATACACAGTAAAAACACTATTAAAAAACACGAACAACTACATTTAACTAGACAAAAAAAAAAGACAGACAGGCTGAAGGGGCCGCTGCAACAGTGTCGCGCCGCCACGCCCAGGTATCACATCATCAAGGATTTTCCGTTAAAATGAGGTGCATGACTATAGCAAATCTTTGCTGGATTTAAGTTATTAGGCTGTGGGCCGAGGAGCTTTATTCCAGCTTTATTCGTGACCCAAGTCACAGAACTACATGAAATGTTCACATATTGTGTAACAAAATTATATAAATCACGCCTGCAACTCGTCATGAACAAGACTTGCACATTTTTATTAGAGAGAATCCGGAAAAACTTCGGGTATTTTTAGTCCAATCAAAGCACGTTTAACATTGAGTTGTATGCCAGTTGGCCAATCACGCGCTTTGCTTCAGGCTAGCACACATCATAGCTGAGAGGGCTTCACTGATGCCTGTTTTACTGGAGATTCCGATGAAGGTTCTTTGTCGTGGAAACTTGCAGCAGGGTAATTGAATTTAGTGAGAAAAGCATTAAGAAGTCTGAAAAATGTGCAGCTAAGTGGATAGAGGTGGAAGAAAGTCTTGAAAGCAAAGTCCCCGTTGAGATGCTGCAGCACAAAGTTGTGAAACTTTGTGAATCAACTCAAACTGAAAGGTAAGATCTAAAGTCTGAATTTATGAAAATTAATCTGTATGGACTTTAATTAATTTAATTGCACCCTTTATAATGTGAAAAATGAGATTTGGAGGCTGTACATTCACTCATTCACTCACTCACTCACTCATTCAGTCCTTCATTCATTCATTCATTCACTCACTCACTCACTCACTCATTCATTCACTCACTCACTCACTCATTCATTCACTCATTCACTCACTCACTCACTCACTCACTCACTCACTCACTCACTCACTCACTCACTCACTCACTCACTCACTCACTCACTCATTCACTCACTCATTCACTCACTCATTCACCCACTCATTCATTCATTCACCCACTCATTCATTCATTCACCCACTCATTCATTCATTCATTCATTCATTCATTCACTTATTCATTCACTTATTCATTCATTCATTCATTTCTGAAGTTGAGTGCCTAAACTATATGTATCAATAACAAGGTAAATTAAACATTTTCACTAATGCCAGCTTGTTGTAGAGTAATAAGTCTCAATCATCTAATCTCGGACCTGCCTGCGATAACTTATCGGGAAAAGGTGCTCCGATCGCGGGGCCTATGTATTTAACATAGTGAAGCCGCGGTCTCAATTAAAAAGCGGCCGATTCGCGAACGCGGAGCCGCGGATCTTCTCTGCGGTCGGGGGTGGGTGGGTGTACATAGTGCCGTCCGTAGCGGCCGTTTCCAGGACAACGGAGGAATATATCTATCTGGAATATATATAGGTATAATAATATATTATATTATATTATTATACCTATTGTGGCGGCTCCCAAGGGTCGTGCCACCTTAGTGTCGAACCCCTCGGCACAGGAGTGGTTCAGTCCGGAGGCGGCCCTTAGCCAGAGGCTTTAAAGGCTGGGGTTTGGGTGCCATCTTTCTCTCGTTTGGTCTTCCCTACAACCGGGAGGATCAGAATAAAAAGTGTCTCTCTCTAAACACGACTCCGTGCTTTATTCCAAGACACACGCTACACTATATTACTATTAGGCTGTGGGCCGAGCATCAAAAATGTGTCTAGAAATAGGATTTCGTGACCCAAGTCACCAAACTACATGAAATTTTCACATATTGTGTAAATTTTTTTATCTAAATCACCCCTGAAACTCGATATGAAGAAGACTTGCACAATTTTATTAAATTAGAGAAAAACCGGAAAAATGTCGGGAATTTTTTAGTCCAATCAAAGCACGTTTAACATTGAGTTGTCTGCCAATTGGCCAATCATGCGCTTTGTTTCAGGCTAGCACACAACATGGCTGAGGGGGCTTCACAGATGCCTGTTTTACTGGAGATTCCGATTTGTTGTTCTGTGGAATAAATGTCTTGGAAACTTGCAGCAGGTAATTGTATTTAGTGGGAAAAGCATTAAAAAGGCTGAAGAAAGTGCTGCGAAGTATGATCAATCATAAATATAAGTGCAGCATAGATGGATTTTCATAAATTCAGACTTTGTACCTTGCAGTTAGAGTTGATCATGGGGGCCTTCTTTGTGTTCCAGCACATCAGCAGGGACTTTGAAGGCTTTCTTGCACTTTAATCCACTTCGCAGCACTTTCTTCAGCCTTTTTAATGCTTTTCCCACTAAATACAATTACCTGCTGCAAGTTTCCACGACATTTATTCCACAGAACACTTCGGAATCTCCAGTAAAACAGGCATCTGTGAAGCCCCCTCAGCCATTTTGTGTGCTAGCCTGAAACAAAGCGCATGATTGGCCAACTGGCAGACAAATCAATGTTAAACGTGCTTTGATTGGACTAAAAAATTCCCGACATTTTCCGTTTTTTTTCTAATTTAATAAAAATGTGCAAGTCTTCTTCATATCGAGTTTCAGGGGTGATTTATATAAATTTTTTTACACAATATGTGAAAATTTCATGTAGTTTGGTGACTTGGGTCACGAAACTGCAGAATAAAGCTCTTCGGCCCACAGTCTATATCTGGAATATATATAGGTATAATAATATATTATTTTATTATATTATTATACCTATATTACTATCTGGAATTTATATAGGTATAATAATATATAATATAATATTATTATACCTAAATATAATATTATTACACGCCCTGATTTTTCCCATTTCGATACAGATTTCACTTTTCATTGCAAGTATTCACTCCTCATTAAATTTCGTCGTGTTTATGTACACAATTTTAATCAAATCCTTCTCCCCCCCCACTCACTCATTTTGTCGCCTCCTGCTGGCCAGCGACCATAACGGCTGCTTGCGCCCGCATATTGCCTCAAAGACGCCATTTAAAAACAGCCGCACTGCTGATTCCTGAGCCGCTTGAGTTGGAGGACCGCGTCTCCCGTGGGGGCTACGGGTAGGTAACGGCTGCGTTGGGGGAGCAGACCCAACGGGTCTGCACTTGGTCTAGTATAATATAATATTATTATACCTAAATATAATATTATTATACCTATATTACTATCTGGAATATATATAGGTATAATAATATATAGTTTAAATGGACTGCAACACGGAAATAGGCTGCCCATCGTGTAATATGGGCATTGGCCACTAGATGGCGTTTATTTTCCCGATCTCATTTTCTAATTAGTTTAATTAATTAATGTGCAACTTTCGGCAATGACGAGTTATGACATCCTTCTCAATTATATTTCATCTAAATCTATGGAAACTTTCATGTAGTTTGGTGACTTGGGTCATGAAAACTGATTTCTAGACACATTTTTGATGCTCGGCCCACAGCCTATATCGTGTCCTCCACCCATCCCCTTTGCCACAATCCAGTGAAACCTGCTGCGACGTCCTGCTGTCTTTCAGCCCTGCAGAGGAGTGACCTATGAGAGGCCTTAATATTATATTTATTATAGAAGCCACAAATATACCTCAATCTCTTAGATGCATTATTCCAGTAATTTTTGTATTACTGCTAATTCATAGGGTGTGCCTGGATATTTAGAAACTATGTTTGCTATTATGTTAACTTTACAAATTTAAAAGAGGAGACAGTTAAAGTCATAGCGAGTCAAAGAGTGATACAGTGTTGAAACAGGCCATTCAGCCCCTCGCCCTCACTGGCCAACAATGTCCCAGCTACCCTAGTCCCACTTGCCTGCACTTGGTCCATAACCCTCCAAACCTGTCCATCCCATGTACCTGTACAACTGTTTCTTAAACGATGGGATAATCCCAGCCTCAACTACCTCCGCTGGCAGCTTGTTCCATACACCCACCACCCTCTGTGTGAAAAAGTTACCCCTCGGATTCTTATTAAATCCTTTCCCCTTTACCTTGAACCTATGCCATCTGGTCCTCGATTCCCCTACTTTGGGTAAAAGACTCTGTGCATCTACCCAATCTATTCCTCTCATGGTTTTGTATACCTCTATAAGATCTCCCCTCATCCACCTACGCTCCATGGAATAGAGACCCAGCCTACTCAATCTCTCCCTATAGCTCACACCCTCTAGTCCTGGTAACATCCTCGTAAATCTTTTCTGAACCCTTTCAAGCTTGACAATATCTTTCCTATAACATGGTGCCCAGAACTGAATACAATTTTCTAAATGCGGTCTCACCAAAGTCTCATACAACTGCAACATGACCTCCCACTTGTATACTCAATACTTTGACTGATGAAGGCCAAAGTGCCAAAAGCCTTTTTGACCACCTTATCTACCTGCGACTCGGCCTTCAAGTAACCATGCACTTGTACTCCTAGATCCCTCTGCTCTACAACACTACCCAGAGGCCTACAATTTACTGTGCAGGTCCTGCCCTTGTTCGACATCCCAAAATGCAACACCTCACACTTCTCTGTCTTCAATTCCATTAACCATTCCTCCGCCCACCTGGCCAAACGATCCAGATCCTGCTGCAATCATTCACAACCATCTTCATTATCTGCAAAACCACCAACTTTTGTATCATCATTGTGCTGTTCTGACCATAATCAGCAGCTGCTTAAAAATGTTATGATATTTTCTTAAGCTGTATTGTTAACTTAACCCTTGAGTGTAAGTGATTTTCTGAGCCTGTTATGGTGCAAAGAGTCTGAAATTGTAAAGTGTTGCACTATGTTTGCTATTATGTTAACTTTACAAATTTAAAAGAGGAGACAGTTAAAGTCATAGCGAGTCAAAGAGTGATACAGTGTTGAAACAGGCCATTCAGCCCCTCGCCCTCACTGGCCAACAATGTCCCAGCTACCCATTCGCTGCGATGGCATTTCAGTCTCAGTCACAGAGGCCGATGTCAGGAAATCCTTCAGAGGGGTGAACCCCCGAAAAGCACCTGGTCCTGATGGTATACCCGGCCGTGTTCTAAAAACCTGTGCGGACCAACTGGCGGGAGTTTTTACGGACATTTTCAATCTCTCACTTCTGAGGTCTGAGGTCCCCACCTGCTTTAAAAGGGCATCAATTATACCGGTGCCCAAGAAGAGTAAGGTGACATGCCTCAATGACTATCGACCAGTGGCACTAACGGCGGTGGTGATGAAGTGCTTTGAGAGGTTGATCATGGAGCAAATCAACTCCTACATCGACAAAAACCTGGACCCACTGCAGTTCGCGTACCGCCACAACAGATCAACGGTGGATGCGATCTCGCTGGCCCTCCACTCCGCACTGGACCACTTGGACAACAAAAACTCATATGTCAGGCTGTTATTCATTGATTACAGCTCGGCATTTAACACAATCATCCCCTCCAAACTGGTTACCAAACTCGCAGAACTGGGTCTCTGCGCATCCCTCTGCAACTGGATCCTCGACTTCCTCGTCCACAGACCACAGTCTGTTCGTATTGGTGGAAATGTGTCAGCCTCAATAACAATCAGCACGGGAGCACCTCAAGGCTGCGTGCTCAGCCCCCTGCTGTACTCACTCTATACCCATGACTGCGTAGCGAACCACAGTGCGAACTCCATCATCAAGTTCGCTGACGACACCACTATTGTGGGGCGTATCACTGATGGGGATGAGTCAGAGTACAGAAGAGAGATCGAGCAACTGTCCATATGGTGCCAGCGCAATAACCTGGCCCTCAACACCAGCAAAACCAAGGAACTGATTGTGGACTTTGGAAGGAGTAGGAGGGGGACCCACAGCCCCATTTATATCAACGGGTCGATGGTTGAAAGGGTCAAGAGCTTCAAATTCCTGGGCGTGCACATCTCTGAAGATCTTTCCTGGTCCGAGAACACTAATGCAATCATCAAAAAAGCACATCAGCGCCTCTACTTCCTGAGAAGATTACGGAGAGTCGGATTGTCAAGGAAGACTCTCTCTAATTTCTACAGGTGCACAGTCGAGAGCATGCTGACCGGTTGCATCGTGGCTTGGTTCGGCAATTTGAGCGCCCTGGAAAGGAAAAGACTACAAAAAGTAGTAAACACTGCCCAGTCCATCATCGGCTCTGACCTTCCTTCCATCGAGGGGATCTATCGCAGTCGCTGCCTCAAAAAGGCTGGCAGTATCATGAAAGACCCACACCATCCGGGCCACACACTCATCTCCCTGCTACCTTCAGGTAGAAGGTACAGGAGCCTGAAGACTGCAACAACCAGGTTCAGGAATAGTTACTTCCCCTCAGCCATCAGGCTATTAAACCTGGCTCGGACAAAACTCTGATTATTACCAACCACTTTCTGTTATTTGCACTATCAGTTTATTTATTCATGTGTGTATATATTTATATCATGGTATATGGACACATTTATCTGTTTTGTAGTAAATGCCTACTATTTTCTGTGTGCTTAAGCAAAGCAAGAATTTCATTGTCCTATACAGGGACACATGACAATAAACTAACTTGAACTTGAACTTGAACTTGAGGTGTGGCAGCCTGCAAATTTGCATGAAGAGAAAGAATACATAAACCAGTGAACAAGTGAAAAGTCTGCTAGGTGTTTATCATATATGTGTTGGATAGATATTATACTATTATTCCTAAACTTCAGAGGAATAGGATGTGACCAGAAGAAAGTGTTATGTGAAATAAATGTTTAGGACCAACTATGTTTCCAGAAGCATGAATGATTGTGAGAGGGTCCCAACCATCCATCCTGTCTTTTATTCTTTGGAATTTGTGTTTTTCACTGCAGAAATATTTTCTGAATGTTTCAGTTAATTATAAAGATTCTCAAAGAAGGAAAGAAAGCACAAAAGTGTTGCATTTTCTTATTTCTATTTTGTGTTTGTGTTCTTTCATTTATTTCCTTTACTGTGGAATTGATCTGGGGTAGAGAGAAAGGCCCAGACTCCACAGTAGCTACGTGGAATTCAGGTTATGTGGGGAAAAAAGCAAGTATCTCTAATTCTGAATGTGAGATTCCCCTATTCTGGAGATAATCTCATATCTGGGGAAATAGGTGATTTGTGTGTACTTAAATTGGAGCTTTGAAATTGCTATTTTGGGAGAATAATTTGGAGCAACCTGAAATGTTGCATTTCCTAATAGGAATGTTTTTTCTAAAAGGTTAAACAATATTGTTCAAGATTTTTTTGACATATGGCTAAGGCGTTGAAATTCTTTTGGGAAGCTTGATTGCATGTTATTACAGAAAATGCAAATCTGCAATGATGAAAATAATTCTGGTCTCCTAGAATGCAAATATGGTTCAGCACTTGTCTAGTCAAAATGCAAAACAGGGTTCAACTTAGATTGGGGGTCTGAGTCAAACAACAGCAATCAATTACTGACCAGACAAAAGACAGATTAAGGGATGGAGTCAGCCAGCAAACAATGTAATTGCATCTATGACTCTGGTTTCTGTGTGGCTGATTGGATGTCAGAACACCAAGCTCTTTATTTAAAAGGCACTGACTCTTCATGGTTAAACAGACACCTCGGGTACTGACACGCCACAGTTAAATTTACTTTACTCCCTTACTTTACTCCTTATACACTCACAACTGTATAACTACATTCTGCTCTAGTTTAGTTTATACAGCGCGGAAACAGGCCCTTCAACCCACCGAGTTCACTAACGTTATCCTACACATATTAGGGACAATTTACAATTATGCCAAGCCAATTTACCTACAAATCTGTACTTCTTTGAAGTGTGGAAGGAAACCGGAGCACCCGGAAAAAACATTGGCAGGTCATGGGGAGAATGAACAAACTTTGTACAGACAGCACCCTTAGTCAGGGTCGAACCTGGATTCTAGCACTGTAAAGCAGCAACTCTACCGCTGCACCACTCTAACTCTATCTACAAAATTGTAGATGACACCATTGTATTGAGCCATTTTTCGAACTATGATGAAACAGAGCAACACTATAATACTATGACTATATTTTTCTCTCTTTGTTCTATCTGTCATACCTGTGTCTGATTTGATTGTACTAATTTATAAAATGATGTACTTATGTATTTTGATTGTGCTTATGTATAATATGTACTTATGTATAATACGATTTCATGCAAGTGACAATAATAAAACAACATCAATACCAATATACAGGCACAGAACTCCCCAAGTTAAACGAGGGCAGAATTCCCACAGTAAAACAGGCACAAGTTCCCTAAAGAGAATACCTGGGACGACATACAATTAAATAAGTGCAGTCTCCCCACTCAAAAATGCTGCCAATTCCTCAGTTAACCAGGCTGCCAAGTACCCATTTTTCACCACCTTACTCACCATTCTCCTGCCCACAAGTCCGACAGGTTTTGTTCCGATCGATGGTATATTGTAAAAGTTATGAAAATCTTAACAACTGTACATGCGCAGATTGGTCTCCTCTCCTGTCAGTCAGGGATGGGCATCGCTGTCCTGCACCATCAAAGCACTGATTGGCCGTGTCCGCTGTCAATTGGGGAGGATAGTGCCGCGGGCCGAGCCGGGGCACTGGGCCTGAGCCCGGACTGGAGCCAAGGACGAGTCCGGGGACTGGGCCTGGGTTGGAGATGAGCCGAGCCTGGGCGGGAGCTGAAGTGAGGGCCAAGCCGGGGGCTTGGAATGGGGCCGTCACAGGGGCCGAGAAAGAAGCCGCGTCCTGGGATGGAACCAAGGACGAGCCTGGGTTCAGGGTCAGGGACAAGCCCTCCTTCCCTCCCTCCCTCCCACTCTCTCTCTCTCCCTCCCTCTCTCTCCCTCCCTCTCTCCTTCCCTGTCTCCCCTCCCTCGCAACCCCTCCCTCTATCCATCCACTCTCTTTCCCTCCACCTCTCTCTAACCACTCTCCTTCCCTATTCACTGTAAAACGGATACATCCCTCACTCTCCCTCCCTCTCTCACTATCTCTCCCCTTCCTCTTTCATTCCATCCCTCTCTCTCCCTCCGCCCCTCTCTCTCCCTCCCTCTCTCTCTCTCCCTCCCTCCCTCCCTCATTCTCCCTCCCTCCCCCTCGCTCTTTCTTTCCATCCCTCTCTCTCTCTGCCTCTCTCCCTCCCTCCCTGTCCCTGTCTCCCAGGTGAAAGAAGAGGGAATGTCAAGAGGAGGGGGACGGTGCTGGGGATGAGGGGGAATGGAGGAGGATAGGCGTAGGAAGAGAGATGGTGAGGTAATGGAATTATTAAATGCAAAATTATTAACTTTAACTTAATCCATCCTCAATCTTCTAAATTCTAGCGAGTACAAGCCGAGTCTATCCAGTCTGGTGAACCTTTTCTGTACTCCCTCTAGGGCAAGAATGTCTTTCCTCAGATTAGGAGACCAAAACTGTATGCAATACTCCAGGTGTGGTCTCACCAAGACCCTGTACAACTGCAGTAGAACCTCCCTGCTCCTATACTCAATTCCTTTTGCTATGAATGCTACCATACCATTCGCTTTCTTCACTGCCTGCTGCACCTGCATGCCTACTTTCAATGACTGGTGTACCATGACACCCAGGTCTCTTTGCATCTCCCCTTTTCATAATCGGCCACCATTCAGATAATAGTCTACTTTCCTGTTTTTGCCACCAAAGTGGATAACCTCACATTTATCCACATTATACTGCATCTGCCATGCATTTGCCCACTCACCCAACCTATCCAAGTCACCTTGCAGCCTCCTAGCATCCTCCTCATAGCTAACACTGCTCCCCAACTTCGTGTCATCCGCAAACTTGGAGATGTTGCATTCAATTCCCTTGTCCAAATCATTAATATATATTGTAATTAGCTGAGGTCCCAGCACTGAGCCTTGCGGTACCCCACTAGTCACTGCCTGCCATTGTGAAAAGGACCCGTTTACTCCTACTCTTTGCTTCCTGTCTGCCAGCCAGTTCTCTATCCACATCAATACTGAACACCCAATACCGTGTGCTTTAAGTTTGTATACTAATCTCTTATGTGGGACCTTGTCGAAAGCCTTCTGAAAGTCCAGATATAACACATCCACTGGTTCTCCCTTAGACACTCTACTAGTTACATCCTCGAAAAATTCTATAAGATTCGTCAGACATGATTTACCTTTCATAAATCCAAGCAGACTTTGTCCAATGATTTCACCACTTTCCAAATGTGCTGCTATCCCATCTTTAATAACTGACTCTAGCAGTTTCCCCACTACTTATGTTAGTCCAACTGGTCTGTAATTCCCCGTTTTCTCTCTCCCTCACTTTTTTAAAAAGTGGGGTTACATTAGCCACCCTCCAATCCTCAGGAACTACTCCAGAATCTAAAGAGTTTTGAAAAATTATCACTAATGCATCCACTATTTCTGGGGCTACTTCCTTATGTCGGCTTTGCCAGGCTTTGCTCCAACACCATCTACTTTTTCCAGATTCCGTTCCATCTCCTCAGTCCAAAATATGGCTTCCGATCCTAAATGTCATCTGTCCATTCCCTCCAAAGATGCTGCTTATCCCAATGAGTACTTCCAGCACTTTGTTTTTGCCCTATGATTTCAGCATCTGCAGTTTCTTGTGTACACAGCAAAACCGTTGACAGCTGACTGAGTACATTGATGCAATATAGGAAACACTGAGGTCACGGCTTACGCACAGCAAGACTTAACTATCAGTGGTAAAGACCGACCCCTACATAACCGACCAAGTGTCGCCGCCAAAACATTGCAAGACTCAATATATTTAAGAACTTGTAACTTGGAGGATACAAGATGTCTCCGGAAAGGTGGTGACTCTTTGTGTACTGCCTCAGTGTAATCAATTATAATTACAAATGTTGCACTTATATTTATGATTGATCATACTTATGTATGATTTTACTGATTTGTATGCAAAACACCGAATTTCACTATGTACAGTTACAGATTAAGTATCATTGAACTATTGAAGTTATTTATAAATTAAAAGCAGAAAATCAGTCACATTTGCTTACAATAGTGTCATCATGCCACCAATTGACAATCTCCCTTCACAAATGTTGCCTGACCCGCTGATTTCCAACAGAATATAATTTTATTACTGTTGATGAAGAATGAGTCATCTGATTGATTCAGCATATGCATTATCACTATTTTTTTGTATTCACAATATCTGGCGACTGACCTTCCCCAATTTGTCCTTCAGAAGATGGTAGCGTGGCACTTTCTTGAATTATGTCTGTCCTAATGAAACTATTCCGACAATACTATTAGGAAGAGAGTTCCAGGATTCAGATCCAGCATTGAATACTTCTGCAAGTCAGAATATTGTGCAACCTGTTCCATGCACCTATGTCTTTATCTTGGAGATACAAGGAAACTGAAAATGCTAGTTTACAAAACAAAAGACTTTACAAAATTGTGGAGGAACTCAGCGGATCAGACAGCAGGGCCTGGGACAGAGGCAAAGATTGATCCATCAGTCTGAAGAAGCATCCCGACCCGAAACATCACGTATGATGCTGCCTAACCCGCTGAGTTACTCTAACGCTTTGCATCTTCTTTATGCCTTCATCTTGCTTGGTGCTTCTGGTCCAGGGTTTGGGAAGTGCTGTCAAAACGGGTTGGGGAGTAATTAAATAGAAGTGGGAGATGTCCCGCACTGCAGCAACCACATGTAATGGTTCAAAGCGGTGAATGTTGGAAATGCCATTGATTAGGTATGTTACAATAATTACCTTCAGCGGCGCTGCAATTCTGCCACTGGCCGTGTGCGTGATTTTGGCGCCTTTGATGGGGGGGCGGGGTTAAAACGCGTTTTTTTCCTACCTTGTCCTGGAATATATTTGATTGGAGTGCAAGCTTTTGCTGAAGAATCGTTCCGATGGGCGTTCTGTGTATTATTTTTTTAAATTGCCCGACAATTTTATCGCTGGAGTAATTTTATAATCAGCTTCTAAAGCCGTCAACGGGGGACGGATTTCAGGTACGGGACAGGTAAAAGAAAGCTGGTTATTTTATGTATAAAAGTGGTCCTTAAGATGCGTTTAATTCACATTTTAAGTTGCGAAACGGTGATTTAGTCCTCATCCGAACCGGCAGTATTTTTGCTGCCGATGCGGGTTTAAATTCACCGCAAACCGCAACGTTCCAAATGATTGCGTTCCAGAAAAACCCACTCGCAAGATGATTTAAATGGCCATTCATTTACAGGTATTAAACATTAAATTCCTTCCATTTGGCCTATAAATCCATGACAATGAGATTTAAAAATTATGTTATATTGTGAATTCTTGTGTGAATGTTATTTGGACACTTAGGCTATTTAAAAATGTTAATCTATTCTTAAGAAATTGATAGATGTTTAGATCTAGTAATTGAATTTTGTAATTAGCTACAATTAGGTAACTAACTAATTATATGCTTTAATTTCAAGTCATCTAAATAAGATTGTTACATATTTGTTTCAGAATGCTTCAATCTATAATAACTGAAAATTTCTTTCAGTTCTTAGTTTTTAATAAAGTTATGGGCTTTTGACTGTCCTCGATCACAGCTTTTCTGTTAAGTCAATGGAAAAGCAATAGGAAACAAGATGCTAACATAACTTTTTTAATACTGAAGCTATGAAAGTGAATTGGGTGTCAAATTAAACTTCTTTCATGCTTTATCTGATGGGATAAATTACAGACTAAATTTTTTAAATCACAAAATTTTGTAAAATTGCTACATTGATGGAATGTGCTTGGAAGAAGAGCCCAAAGATTCCGTTCTGTGGTTGGCGGGAGCAAACTCACAGCCCCGCCCCTTTGGCTGGCTAACGTCATCCCACGCCCCGCCCACACTCTCCGTGGTTGGCTGACGCAATCTCTAGCCCCGCCCCTGCCAAGGGGCCCCGCCCCTTTCACGGCCCCGCCCCTCTGCCCACGGCCCCGCCCCTCCGCCCACGGCCCCGCCCCCCCGCCCACGGCCCCGCCCCTCCGCCCACGGCCCCGCCTCCACTCGGCCTCTGCCTGAAGAACAGCGTGGAGAAATTGAGGGCACGTGACTACAAACGCTGGTGGTTTTTCGACCGGATATTTCACGACAGCGATGAAGAAGGAGCTTTCAGTTTACCGCAGCCGCCCGGGATCGTGAAGCAGGCAATGGGGAAGCCGCGGAGGAAAGGTCGGTGCGGCCGGGGGGTCGGTGCGGCCGGTGGGTCTGGGGGGGCCGGGGGGGGCCGGGGGGGCCGGGAGCATAGGGGCCGGGGTTTCGAGGTTCCGGGGGAAAGAGGTTTCGGTGTTCGGACAGGGACCCAGGGGCAGGAGCGCAGGGACCCAGGGGTTGGGACAGGGACAGGCACTGGGGCACCTCTGACCAAAGATCCTATAGCGGATCTGCTATAGGATCTCTGCCTCTGACCGCACTCTGGCCTCTCAGGCTGATTTAAGGAATTTACCGACTAGAATTGGAGTTTTGTGGTTAGTTTCCTTGTGATTCGGGGCCACTACATTGGTTTAAATACAAATTTAGAAAGGAAATCCAATATGACTACTGCTAACCGTTGTACAAACCAAGTTCACTGAATCTTAAGTCCTGCGTGTGTTTAATTCTAATCTGTCTCCATGGTGTGGAAGGATTTAAGGATGGAGAATAAATGCTAATGGTGTCCACAAGCAAATAAATATTAGATTTCCCAAGATAGGAATGTGATATATAGAACAGGCGGAGATGTTTCTGCAGCTTGCTTTTCTTTTGCTCCAGAACAAGAGTCAAGTGTTTTAATGTCATATGTCCCAGATAGAACAACGAAACTCGTGCATGCTGCAGCACAACAGAATAGGTAAACGTAGTACACTGTCAATAATATGATAAATGAGAGAGAGAAAAAAAGTTCAGTGTGTATGCGTACACACATACTCACATATATACACGTACTCAAAAAAACAAACAATAACAGTGCAATAATAATAGTCTATTGTAGTTCAGAACTTACGAGGTTGTCGTGTTGAATTGAATTGAATTGAATGCCTTTATTGTCATTCAGACCTTACGGTCTGAACGAAATTTCGTGCCTGCAGTCATACATACAATCATACAATAATAACAACAATAAACACAAATTAACACCACCACAGTGAGTCCTCCAAGCACCTCCTCACTGTGGTGGAGGCAAAAATCTTAGGGCTGCAGTCTCTTCCCTCCTCTTCTCCCTCTGCGCTGAGGCGATACCCCACCGGGCGATGGTACAAACAGTCCCGCGGCTCACCGAACCCCGCAAACGGGCCGGCTCAAACACCGCGGCCCGGGGTGGTCGAAGCTGCCGCCCTCCAGTCCAATGGACGCAGCCGCTGGCCCGCGGCTCAACCCCGGACTCAGGTCATAGCCGCCAGAACGCCGTCCCAGCCACCGGAGCACCGTTACAGCCCCGAGCCGGATCGCCCTCACGTGAGTGCAGTTCCTCCCTCGAGCTGGGCCACTCCGACGGGAGCGCCATTCCACCTCGGGCTGGGCCACTCCGACGGGAGCACCGTTCCAGCCCCGAGCCGGGCCGCCCCCACGGGAGCGAGCCCAGGGCAAGTCCTGACTGGCTCTGCCTCCGGAGTCTCGAGGTCGCCAGCTCCGCAATTAGGCCTCAGCGCAGACGGAGGCAGAGAAGGGGGATACGATACAAAAAGTCGTATTCCCCGAAGAGAGAGAGACAGCAAGCCCCGTTTCAACCCCCCAACCCCCCCACATAAACACAACCTAAAAAACAAAAACTAACTAGACAAAACGGAAAAAAACAACATAAAAAAGTAAAGACAAACGGACTGCAGGCGAGCTGCAGCCATTTACCAGCGCCGCCACTTCCGGTGTCTGATGGTTGTAGGGGTTGTAGCCTGATGGTTGTAGGGAAGAAGCTGTTCCTGAACCTGGACGTCACAGTTCTCGGGCTCCTGTACCTTCTTCCCGATGTCAGTGGTGAGATGAGTGTGTGGCCAGGATGGTGTGGGTCTCTGATGCAAATATGATATAAGGTACATTTGAGGTGACACTGGATTACACAAAAAAGAAAAAAAAGGATATACTGATGCTGGTGAAACTCAGCGGGTGCAGCAGCATCTATGTAGCGAAGGAAATATGCAAAGTTTCGGGCCGAAACCCTTCCTCAGACTGAGGAAGGGTTTCGGCCCGAAAAGTTGCCTATTTCCTTCGCTCCATAGATGCTGCTGCACCTGCTGAGTTTCTCCAGCTTTTTTGTGTACCTTCGTTTTTCCAGCATCTGCAATTCCTTCTTGAACACGATATACTGATGCTGTTGTGATGGGATAACGTTCTTAAACCAGGGTATAACCTTTTTCTGAAATGGGCTGTTTCTGTATTACATAGAAACATAGAAACTAGGTGCAGGAGGAGGCCATTAGGCCCTTTGTGCCAGCACCGCTATTCATTGTGATCATGGCTGATCGTTCCCTATCAATAACCCTTGCCTGCCTTCTCCCCATATCTCTTGACTCCACTAGCCCCTAGAGCTCTATCTAACTCTCAAATCCATCCAGTGACTTGGTCGCCACTGCTCTCTGTGGCAGGGAATTCCACAAATTCACAACTCTCTGGGTGAAAAAGTTTTTTCTCACCTCAGTCTCAAATGTCTTCCCCTTTATTCTAAGACTGTGACCTCTGGTTCTGGACTCGCCCAACATTGGGAACATTTTTCCTGCATCTAGCTTGTGCAGTCCTTTTATAATTTTATATGTTTCTGTAAGATCCCCCTCATCCTTCTAAACTCCAGTGAAAACAAGCCTAGTCGTTTCAATCTTTCCTCATATAACAGTCCCGCCATCCCAGGGATCAACTCGTGAACCAACGCTGCACTGCCTCAATCAATAGGATGTCCTTCCTCAAATTAGGAGACCAAAACTGGACACAATACTCCAGATGTGGTCTCACCAGGGCCCTAAACAACTGCAGAAGAACCTCTTTACTCCTATACGGAAATCCTTTTGTTATGAAGGCCAACATTAGCTTTCTTCACTGCCTGCTGTACCTGCACGCCAACTTTCAGTGACTGGTGTACAAGGATGCCCAGGTCTCGCTGCACCTCCCCCTTGCCTAACCTAACCCCATTGAGATAATAATCTGCCCCCTTGTTTTTGCCGCCAAAGTGGATAACCTCACATTTATCTACAATATACTGCATCTGCCACGCATCTGTCCCCTCACTTAACCTGACCATGTCACCCTGCAACCTCCTAACATCCTCTTCACAGTTCACACTGCCACCCAGCTTTGTGTCATCCGCAAACTTGCTGGTGTTGCTCCAAATTCCTTCTTCCAAATCATTAATATACATGGTAAACAGTAGTGGCCCGAACACCGAGCCTTGTGGCACTCCACTCGCCACTGCCTGCCATTCTGAAAAGGACCCGTTCACTCCTACTCTTCGCTTCCTGTCTGCCAACCAATTTTCTATCCATGTCAACACCCTACACCCAATACCATGTGCTCTAATTTTAGTCACCTAAAGCTTCTTTCGCAGCACCTTTTCAACCCATGCCCTCTTTTGCTTCCAAGGAAAGCAGCAATAAGGGAATATCTATATTACTAAAAGTCTGATCTTGACCGCTTTTGGCTCGCTGTGGTGTGATTTCCGAGAGAACGCCACTACCTACGGACGTCATTTTTGGCCACCTTGCTCAGAGCTCCTCCTCCGCCTTCCGGGACGGGAGTATTTTTCCCATCGATGAAAAATCAGAAAGATATTAATGTTTTGTTTTTAAATGTCATTCTCTCTGCTGCTCCTGATGGTGGGAGGGGGGAGGGAGTATAAAATCCGGAAGTGGTGTGCCTCATCATGTCTCTGCAAGATGTAGGAAGCCAGAGGGTCACGTCTCTCTGAGCTCGGAATAACACTGAACACATGTCTACTCAACTGTGAGTCCCCTTAATGTGGTTTGAAAATGAAAATATGGTTGGTTTGAAGTAAAAAGGTACTGCCTGCAAATGGTTGTTTGGGTGCTTTGGGTTGAAGTTAAAAGGCACTACTGCAAATGGTGGTTTGGGTGCTTTGGCTTGAAGTTAAAGGGCACTACTGCAAATGGTGGTTTGGGTGCTTTGGGTAACTTCCTGTTTGCACTGTATATTGATTTTAGATAAAACACTACCACTTACGGCTGTGATTTTTGGCCATCTTACTCAGTCCCCTTCCGCTCAGCAGGTGCAGAGGATTCTTCCCATCAATGAAAAAGAAAAGTGTTATTAGTGTTATGGTGAGAATCTCTCTCTCCTGTCAATCACGCCATGAAGGCCACACCTTTTCCGGTGGGAGGGGGAGGGGTTATAAAACCCGGAAGTGTTGGTGTGGCTCAGTCCCTGCATGATGGGGGAGGGAGAGGTCACGACTCTGTCTGAGCTGTTTATTTTATTTAGCGAATGCAAAGTCCTTTAGCCAAGCAGTTGCCTCTTGATCTGCTGTATGAAGGGTAACAAGTCCTCCTTTGAGTTTTTGTTGAGGGCATGCTTCAATGATGTGTTGCATTGTTTGCTGCTCTCCACAAGCACACCGTGGGGTTGGGCTGCTGCCCCATTTGTGAAGGCTGGCCAAGCAGGGGCCATGTCCAGTCCTGAATCTATTCAGCGTCGTCCACTGTGAATCAACTGAACACACTGAATGTCTACTGAACTGTGAGTTTGGTGTTTTGTGGTGGTTTTATGGTGGTTTCACCCTGCATGAAATGGAATGAAACTGCACTTGAATTTGGTGGCCTTGCACCCTGCTTGAAGTGGAATGAAACTGCACTTGAATTTGGCGGCCTTGCACCCTGCTTGAAGTGGTATGAAACTGCACTGAATTTGGTGGCCTTGCACCCTGCTGAAAGTGGTATGAAACTGCTCTTGAATTTGGTTGCCTTGGATCCAGCTTGAAGTGGTATGAAACTGCACTTGAATTTGGTGGCCTTGCATCCTGCTTGAAGTGGTATGAAACTGCACTTGAATTTGGTGGCCTTGCACCCTGCTTGAAATGGTAGGAGAATGGATTTGAATTTGGTGACCTTGCACCCTGCTTGAAATGGAATTTCAAGGAATAGCCATGAGTCAACTGCCAGCCCACCAGCCGTGAGTGAGCTGCCAGCACATCAGGCTTGAGGGACTGAGCTGCCACCCCAAGAACCCATACCAGCGCTCTAGAAAGCCCCCCCCCTCTACTGGCCACCAATTTTGGAATTGGTGGAGAGGTGGAATATTGCATCGGGGGACCAGCCCTCCCGTGTGAACATGGGACCCAATGGGTCCCACTTAGTCTAGTCATATACTAGTTCCTTGCCAAGACGTCCACCATTGTGGGTTAGAAGTATACCATTCCTCAAGACTGGATAAGAAAATTGGGAACTCCCAATGAACATGGTTCGATGGTTCCTCAGAGTCAGTAATAAATGCTGGTCTTGTTAAAAACTTCATTACCACAAATTGATAGAAAACACAAAATGTAACTCATCAAGGCTAAATGTGGTCTCCAGATGAAATGGTGCTAGAGGACATTC